>NW_027511632.1:0-23137 GCF_048772815.1 Callospermophilus lateralis | reverse complement strand
TGAGAAAACAGAGTGAAACCTAAAAATTCAAAGTGTTACTGGAAAAGAATGCTTCAACCTAGAAGAATAAAAATTGGGTAGCCAAGTGGGATTAGTGAACTGATCATTACAACCAAGTATCATTAAGATTTGGTGAAAAAATTTTGCTGAAATTTCAGCAAACTAGTAGTTTTTTGGAAGCTAGGCCACCCCTTTCAAACGAAAGTGTTTTTCGCTAGTCTCTGCATGGTGTACTTCAAGAGGAAACAAACCATAGAGATGGAACATAGAACTACTTCATTTGGTAAAGATTCAAGGAGCTAGCACAAACCGTGTTTGATTTAGAATTTCAAACACATCTATCTATATAGCAGAAAACAGAGTGAAACCTAAAAATTCAAAGTGTTACTGGAAACGAACGCTTGAACCTAGAAGAGTACAAATTGGGCAGCCAAGTGGGCTTAGTGAACTGATCATTACCACCAAGTATCATCAAGATTTGGTGAAAAAATGTTTGCTGAGATTTCAGCAAACTAGTAGTTTTTTGGAAGCTTGGCCACCCCTTTCAAACGAAAGTGTTTTTCGCCAGTCTCTGCATGGGGTACTTCAAGAGGAAACAAACCATAGAGATAGAACTTAGAACTACTTCATTTGGTCAAGTTTCAAGGAGCTAGCACAAACCGTGTTTGATTTAGAGTTTCAAACACATCTATCTATATAGCAGAAAACCGAGTGAAACCTAAAAATTCAAAGTGTTACTGGAAACGAACACTTGAACCTAGAAGAGTGAAAGTTGGGCAGCCAAGTGGGATTAGTGAAATGATCATTACCACCAAGTATCATCAAGTTTTGGTGAAAAAATGTTTGCTGAGATTTCAGCAAACTAGTAGTTTTTTGGAAGCTTGGCAACCCCTTTCAAACGAAAGTGTTTTTCGCCAGTCTCTGCATGGGGTACTTCAAGAGGAAACAAACCATAGATATAGAACTTAGAACTACTTCATTTGGTCAAGTTTCAAGGAGCTAGCACCAACCGTGTTTGATTTAGAATTCCAAACACAGCTATCTATGTATGAGAAAACAGAGTGAAACCTAAAAATTCAAACTGTTACTGGAAACGAATGCTTCAACCTAGAAGAATAAAAATTGGGCAGCCAAGTGGGATTAGTGAACTGATCATTACCACCAAGTATCATCAAGATTTGGTGAAAAAATGTTTGCTGAGATTTCAGCAAACTAGTAGTTTTTTGGAAGCTTGGCAACCCCTTTCAAACGAAAGTGTTTTTCGCCAGTCTCTGCATGGGGTACTTCAAGAGGAAACAAACCATAGATATAAATCTTAGAACTACTTCATTTGGTCAAATTTCAAGGAGCTAGCACAAACCGTGATTGATTTAGAGTTTCAAACACATCTATCTATATAGCAGAAAACAGAGTGAAACCTAAAAATTCAAAGTGTTACTGGAAACGAATGCTTCAACCTAGAAGAATAAAAATTGGGAAGCCAAGTGGGATTAGAGAACTGATCATTACCACCAAGTATCATTAAGATTTGGTGAAAAAATTTTGCTGAGATTTCAGCAAACTAGTAGTTTTTTGGAAGCTTGGCCACCCCTTTCAAACGAAAGTGTTTTTCGCCAGTCTCTGCATGGTGTACTTCAAGAGGAAGCAAACCATAGAGATGGAACATAGAACTACTTCATTTGGTAAAGTTTCAAGGAGCTAGCACAAACTGTGTTTGATGTAGAATTTCAAACACATCTATCTATATTGCAGAAAACAGAGTGAAACCTAAAAATTCAAAGTGTTACTGGAAACGAACGCTTGAACCTAGAAGAGTACAAATTGGGCAGCCATGTGGGCTTAGTGAACTGATCATTACCACCAAGTATCATCAAGGTTTGGTGAAAAAATGTTTGCTGAGATTTCAGCAAACTAGTAGTTTTTTGGAAGCTTGGCAACCCCTTTCAAACGAAAGTGTTTTTCGCCAGTGTCTGCATGGGGTACTTCAAGAGGAAACAAACCATAGAGATAGAACTTAGAACTACTTCATTTGGTCAAGTTTCAAGGAGCTAGCACACACAGTGTTTGATTTAGAGATTCAAACACATCTATCTATATAGCAGAAAACAGAGTGAAAACTAAAAATTCAAAGTGTTACTGGAAACGAACGCTTGAACATAGAAGAGTGAAAGTTTGCTGCCAAGTGGGATTAGTGAACTGATCATTACCACCAAGTATCATCAAGTTTTGGTGAAAAATGTTTGCTGAGATTTCAGCAAACTAGTAGTTTTTTGGAAGCTTGGCAACCCCTTTCAAACGAAAGTGTTTTTCGCCAGTCTCTGCATGGGGTACTTCAAGAGGAAACAAACCATAGAGATAGAACTTAGAACTACTTCATTTGGTCATGTTTCAAGGAGCTAGCACAAACCGTGTTTGATTTAGATTTCCAAACACAGCTATCTATGTATGAGAAAACAGAGTGAAACCTAAAAATTCAAAGTGTTGCTGGAAACGAATGCTTCAACCTAGAAGAATAAAAATTGGGTAGCCAAGTGGGATTAGTGAACTGATCATTACAACCAAGTATCATTAAGATTTGGTGAAAAAATTTTGCTGAGATTTCAGCAAACTAGTAGTTTTTTGGAAGCTAGGCCACCCCTTTCAAACGAAAGTGTTTTTCGCCAGTCTCTGCATGGTGTACTTCAAGAGGAAACAAACCATAGAGATGGAACATAGAACTACCTTATTTGGTAAAGATTCAAGGAGCTAGCACAAACCGTGTTTGATTTAGAATTTCAAACACATCTATCTATATAGCATAAAACAGAGTGAAACCTAAAAATTCAAAGTGTTACTGGAAACGAACGCTTGAACCTAGAAGAGTAAAAATTGGGCAGCCAAGTGGGCTTAGTGAACTGATCATTACGACCAAGGATCATCAAGATTTGGTGAAAAAATGTTTGCTGAGATTTCAGCAAACTAGTAGTTTTTTGGAAGCTTGGCCACCCCTTTCAAACGAAAGTGTTTTTCGCCAGTCTCTGCATGGGGTACTTCAAGAGGAAACAAACCATAGAGATAGAACTTAGAACTACTTCATTTGGTCAAGTTTCAAGGAGAGCTAGCACAAACCGTGTTTGATTTAGAATTCCAAACACAGCTATCTATGTATGAGAAAACAGACTGAAACCTAAAAATTCAAACTGTTACTGGAAACGAATGCTTCAACCTAGAAGAATAAAAATTGGGCAGCCAAGTGGGATTAGTGAACTGATCATTACCACCAAGTATCATCAAGATTTGGTGAAAAAATGTTTGCTGAGATTTCAGCAAACTAGTAGTTTTTTGGAAGCTTGGCAACCCCTTTCAAACGAAAGTGTTTTTCGCCAGACTCTGCATGGGGTACTTCAAGAGGAAACAAACCATAGATATAAATCTTAGAACTACTTCATTTGGTCAAATTTCAAGGAGCTAGCACAATCCGTGTTTGATTTAGAGTTTCAACACATCTATCTATATAGCAGAAAACAGAGTGAAACCTAAAAATTCAAAGTGTTACTGGAAACGAATGCTTCAACCTAGAAGAATAAAAATTGGGAAGCCAAGTGGGATTAGAGAACTGATCATTACCACCAAGTATCATTAAGATTTGGTGAAAAAATTTTGCTGAGATTTCAGCAAACTATTAGTTTTTTGAAGCTTGGCCACCCCTTTCAAACGAAAGTGTTTTTCGCCAGTCTCTGCAAGGTGTACTTCAAGAGGAAACAAACCATAGAGATGGAACATAGAAGTACTTCATTTGGTAAAGTTTCAAGGAGCTAGCACAAACTGTGTTTGATGGAGAATTTCAAACACATCTATCTATATAGCAGAAAACAGAGTGAAACCTAAAAATTCAAAGTGTTACTGGAAACGAACGCTTGAACCTAGAAGAGTACAAATTGGGCAGCCAAGTGGGCTTAGTGAACTGATCATTACCACCAAGTATCATCAAGATTTGGTGAAAAAATGTTTGCTGAGATTTCAGCAAACTAGTAGTTTTTTGGAAGCTTGGCAACCCCTTTCAAATGAAAGTGTTTTTCGCCAGTCTCTGCATGAGGTACTTCAAGAGGAAACAAACCATAGAGATAGAACTTAGAACAACTTCATTTGGTCAAGTTTCAAGGAGCTAGCACACACAGTGTTTGATTTAGAGATTCAAACACATCTATCTATATAGCAGAAAACAGAGTGAAACCTAAAAATTCAAAGTGTTACTGGAAACGAATGCTTGAACCTAGAAGAGTGGAAGTTGGGCAGCCAAGTGAGATTAGTGAACTGATCATTACCACCAAGTATCATCAAGATTTGGAGAAAAAAGGTTTGCTGAGATTTCAGCAAACTAGTAGTTTTTTGGAAGCTTGGCAACCCCTTTCAAACGAAAGTGTTTTTCACCAGTCTCTGCATGGGGTACTTCAAGAGGAAACAAACCATAGAGATAGAACATAGAACTACTTCATTTGGTCAAGTTACAAGGAGCTAGCACAAACCGTGTTTGATTTAGAGTTTCAAACACATCTATCTATATAGCAGAAAACAGAGTGAAACCTAAAAATTCAAAGTGTTACTGGAAACGAACGCTTGAACCTAGAAGAGTGAAAGTTGGGCAGCCAAGTGAGATTAGTGAACTGATCATTACCACCAAGTATCATCAAGATTTGGTGAAAAAATGTTTGCTGAGATTTCAGCAAACTAGTAGTTTTTTGGAAGCTTGGCAACCCCTTTCAAACGAAAGTGTTTTTGGCCAGTCTCTGCATGGGGTACTTCAAGAGGAAACAAACCATAGAGATAGAACTTAGAACTACTTCATTTGGTCAAGTTTCAAGGAGCTAGCACACACCGTGTTTGATTTAGCATTTCAAACACATCTATCTATATAGCAGAAAACAGAGTGAAACCTAAAAATTCAAAGTGTTACTGGAAACGAACTCTGGAACCTAGAAGAGTCAAAGTTGGGCAGCCAAGTGGGATTAGTGAACTGATCATTACCACCAAGTATCATCAAGATTTGGTGAAAAAATGTTAGCTGAGATTTCAGCAAACTAGGAGATTTTTGGAAGCTTGGCAACCCCTTTTAAACGAAAGTGTTTTTCGCCAGTCTCTGCATGGGGTACTTCAAGAGGGAACAAACCATAGAGATAGAACTTAGAACTACTTCATTTGGTCAAGTTTCAAGGAGCTAGCACACACCGTGTTTGATTTAGAGTTTCAAACACATCTATCTATATAGCAGAAAACAGAGTGAAACCTAAAAATTCAAAGTGTTACTGGAAACGAACGCTTGAGCCTAGAAGAGTGAAAGTTGGGCAGCCAAGTGGGATTAGTGAACTGATCATTACCACCAAGTATCATCAAGATTTGGTGAAAAAATGTTTGCTGAGATTTCAGCAAACTAGTAGTTTTTTGGAAGCTTTGCAACCCCTTTCAAACGAAAGTGTTTTTCGCCAGTCTCTGCATGGGGTACTTCAAGAAGAAACAAACCATAGAGATAGAACTTAGAACTACTTCATTTGGTCAAGTTTCAAGGAGCTACCACAAACCGAGTTTGATTTAGAGATTCAAACACATCTATCTATACAGCAGAAAACAGAGTGAAACCTAAAAATTCAAAGTGTTACTGGAAACGAATGCTTGAACCTAGAAGACTGAAAGTTGGGCAGCCAAGTGAGATTAGTGAACTGATCATTACCACCAAGTATCATCAAGATTTGGTGAAAAAATGTTTGCTGAGATTTCAGCAAACTAGTAGTTTTTTTGGAAACTTGGCAACCCCTTTCAAACGAAAGTGTTTTTCGCCAGTCTCTGCATGGGGTACTTCAAGAGGAAACAAACCATAGAGATAGAACTTAGAACTACTTCATTTGGTCAAGTTTCAAGGAGCTAGCACAAACCGTGTTTGATTTAGAATTCCAAACACAGCTATCTATGTATGAGAAAACAGAGTGAAACCTAAAAATTCAAACTGTTACTGGAAACGAATGCTTCAACCTAGAAGAATAAATATTGGGCAGCCAAGTGGGATTAGTGAACTGATCATTACCACCAAGTATCATCAAGATTTGGTGAAAAAAGGTTTGCTGAGATTTCAGCAAACTAGTAGTTTTTTGGAAGCTTGGCAAACCCTTTCAAACGAAAGTCTTTTTCGCCAGTCTCTGCATGGGGTACTTCAATAGGAAACAAACCATAGAGATAGAACTTAGAACTACTTCATTTGGTCAAGTTTCACGGAGCTAGCACAAACCGTGTTTGATTTAGAGTTTCAAACACTTCTATCTATATAGCAGAAAACAGAGTGAAACCTAAAAATTCAAAGTGTTACTGGAAACGAACGCTTGAACCTAGAAGAGTGAAAGTTGGGCAGCCAAGTGGGATTAGTGAACTGATCATTACCACCAAGTATCATCAAGATTTGGTGAAAAATGGTTTGCTGAGATTTCAGCAAACTAGTAGTTTTTTGGAAGCTTGGCAACCCCTTTCAAACGAAAGTGTTTTTGGCCAGTCTCTGCATGGGGTACTTCAAGAGGAAACAAACCATAGAGATAGAACTTAGAACTACTTCATTTGGTCAAGTTTCAAGCAGCTAGCACAAACCGTGTTTGATTTAGAATTCCAAACACAGCTATCTATGTATGAGAAAACAGAGTGAAACCTAAAAATTCAAACTGTTACTGGAAACGAATGCTTCAACCTAGAAGAATAAATATTGGGCAGCCAAGTGGGATTAGTGAACTGATCATTACCACCAAGTATCATCAAGATTTGGTGAAAAAATGTTTGCTGAGATTTCAGCAAACTAGTAGTTTTTTGGAAGCTTGGCAACCCCTTTCAAACGAAAGTGTTTTTCGCCAGTCTCTGCATGGTGTACTTCAAGAGGAAACAAACCATAGAGATGGAACATAGAACTACTTCATTTGGTAAAGTTTCAAGGAGCTAGCAAAACCGTGTTTGATTTACAGTTTCAAACACATCTATCTATATAGCAGAAAACAGAGTGAAACCTAAAAATTCAAAGTGTTACTGGAAACGAACGCTTGAGCCTAGAAGAGTGAAAGTTGGGCAGCCAAGTGGGATTAGTGAACTGATCATTACCACCAAGTATCATCAAGATTTGGTGAAAAAATGTTTGCTGAGATTTCAGCAAACTAGTAGTTTTTTGGAAGCTTGGCAACCCCTTTCAAACGAAAGTTTTTTTCGCCAGTCTCTGCATGGGGTACTTCAAGAAGAAACAAACCATAGAGATAGAACTTAGAACTACTTCATTTGGTCAAGTTTCAAGGAGCTAGCACAAACCGTGTTTGATTTAGAGATTCAAACACATCTATCTATATAGCAGAAAACAGAGTGAAACCTAAAAATTCAAAGTGTTACTGGAAACGAATGCTTGAACCTAGAAGAGTGAAAGTTGGGCAGCCAAATGAGATTAGTGAACTGATCATTACCACCAAGTATCATCAAGATTTGGTGAAAAAATGTTTGCTGAGATTTCAGCAAACTAGTAGTTTTTTTGGTAACTTGGCAACCCCTTTCAAACGAAAGTGTTTTTCGCCAGTCTCTGCATGGGGTACATCAAGATGAAACAAACCATAGAGATAGAACTTAGAACTACTTCATTTGGTCAAGTTTCACGGAGCTAGCACAAACCGTGTTTGATTTAGAGTTTCAAACACTTCTATCTATATAGCAGAAAACAGAGTGAAACCTAAAAATTCAAAGTGTTACTGGAAACGAACGCTTGAACCTAGAAGAGTGAAAGTTGGGCAGCCAAGTGGGATTAGTGAACTGATCATTACCACCAAGTATCATCAAGATTTGGTGAAAAAAGGTTTGCTGAGATTTCAGCAAACTAGTAGTTTTTTGGAAGCTTGGCAACCCCTTTCAAACGAAAGTGTTTTTCGCCAGTCTCTGCATGGGGTACTTCAATAGGAAACAAACCATAGAGATAGAACTTAGAACTACTTCATTTGGTCAAGTTTCACGGAGCTAGCACAAACCGTGTTTGATTTAGAGTTTCAAACACATCTATCTGTATAGCAGAAAACAGAGTGAAACCAAAAAATTCAAAGTGTTACTGGAAACGAACGCTTGAACCTAGAAGAGTGAAAGTTGGGCAGGAAAGTGGGATTAGTGAACTGATCATTACCACCAAGTATCATCAAGATTTGGTGAAAAAATGTTTGCTGAGATTTCAGCAAACTAGTAGTTTTTTTGGAAACTTGGCAACCCCTTTCAAACGAAAGTGTTTTTCGCCAGTCTCTGCATGGGGTACATCAAGAGGAAACAAACCATAGAGATAGAACTTAGAACTACTTCATTTGGTCAAGTTTCACGGAGCTAGCACAAACCGTGTTTGATTTAGAGTTTCAAACACTTCTATCTATATAGCAGAAAACAGAGTGAAACCTAAAAATTCAAAGTGTTACTGGAAACGAACGCTTGAACCTAGAAGAGTGAAAGTTGGGCAGCCAAGTGGGATTAGTGAACTGATCATTACCACCAAGTATCATCAAGATTTGGTGAAAAATGGTTTGCTGAGATTTCAGCAAACTAGTAGTTTTTTGGAAGCTTGGCAACCCCTTTCAAACGAAAGTGTTTTTGGCCAGTCTCTGCATGGGGTACTTCAAGAGGAAACAAACCATAGAGATAGAACTTAGAACTACTTCATTTGGTCAAGTTTCAAGCAGCTAGCACAAACCGTGTTTGATTTAGAATTCCAAACTCATCTATCTATGTAGGAGAAAACAGAGTGAAACCTAAAAATTCAAACTGTTACTGGAAACGAATGCTTCAACCTAGAAGAATAAAATTTGGGTAGCCAAGTGGGATTAGTGAACTGATCATTACCACCAAGTATCATCAAGATTTCGTGAAAAAAAGTTTGCTGAGATTTCAGCAAACTAGTAGTTTTTTGGAAGCTTGGCAACCCCTTTCAAACGAAAGTGTTTTTCGCCAGTCTCTGCATGGGGTACTTCAATAGGAAACAAACCATAGACATAGAACTTAGAACTATTTCATTTGGTCAAGTTTCACGGAGCTAGCACAAACCGTGTTTGATTTAGAGTTTCAAACACATCTATCTATATAGCAGAAAACAGAGTGAAACCTAAAAATTCAAAGTGTTACTGGAAACGAACGCTTGAACCTAGAAGATTGAAATTTGGGGAGGAAAGTGGGATTAGTGAACTGATCATTACCATCAAGTATCATCAAGTATTGGTGAAAAAATGTTTGCTGAGATTTCAGCAAACTAGTAGTTTTTTGGAAGCTTGGCAACCCCTTTCAAACGAAAGTGTTTTTCGCCAGTCTCTGCATGGGGTATTTCAAGAGGAAACAAACCATAGAGTTAGAACTTAGAACTACTTCATTTGGTCAAGTTTCAAGGAGCTAGCACAAACCGTGTTTGATTTAGAATTCCAAACACAGCTATCTATGTATGAGAAAACAGAGTGAAACCTAAAAATTCAAACTGTTACTGGAAACGAATGCTTCAACGTAGAAGAATAAAAATTGGGCAGCCAAGTGGGATTAGTGAACTGATCATTACCACCAAGTATCATCAAGATTTGGTGAAAAAATGTTTGCTGAGATTTCAGCAAACTAGTAGTTTTTTGGAAGCTTGGCAACCCCTTTCAAACGAAAGTGTTTTTCGCCAGTCTCTGCATCGGGTACTTCAAGAGGAAACAAACCATAGAGATAGAACTTAGAACTACTTCATTTGGTCAAATTTCAAGAAGCTAGCACAAACCGTGTTCGATTTAGAGTTTCAAACACATCTATCTATATAGCAGAAAACAGAGTGAAACCTAAAAATTCAAAGTGTTACTGGAAACGAATGCTTCCACCTGGAAGAATAAAAATTGGGTAGCCAAGTGGGATTAGTGAACTGATCATTACCACCAAGTATCATTAAGATTTGGTGAAAAAAGTTTTGCTGAGATTTCAGCAAACTAGTAGTTTTTTGGAAGCTTGGCAACCCCTTTCAAACGAAAGTGTTTTTCGCCAGTCTCTTCATGGTGTACTTCAAGAGGAAACAAACCATAGAGATGGAACATAGAACTACTTCATTTGGTAAAGTTTCAAGGAGCTAGCAAAACCCTGTTTGATTTACAGTTTCAAACACATCTATCTATATAGCAGAAAACAGAGTGAAACCTAAAAATTCAAAGTGTTACTGGAAACCAACGCTTGAACCTAGAAGAGTAAAAATTGGGCAGCCAAGTGGGCTTAGTGAACTGATCATTACCACCAAGTATCATCAAGATTTGGTGAAAAAATGTTCACTGAGATTTCAGCAAACTAGTAGTTTTTTGGAAGCTTGGCAACCCCTTTCAAACGAAAGTGTTTTTCGCCAGTCTCTGCATGGGGTACTTCAAGAGGAAACAAACCATAGAGATAGAACTTAGGACTACTTCATTTTGTCAAGTTTCACGGAGCTAGCACAAACCGTGTTTGATTTAGAGTTTCAAACACATCTATCTATATAGCAGAAAACAGAATGAAACCTAAAAATTCAAAGTGTTACTGGAATCGAACGCTTGAACCTAGAAGAGTGAAAGTTGGGCAGCCAAGTGAGATTAGTGAACTGATCATTACCACCAAGTATCATCAAGATTTGGTGAAAAAAGGTTTGCTGAGATTTCAGCACACTAGTAGTTTTTTGGAAGCTTGGCAACCCCTTTCAAAAGAAAGTGTTTTTCGCCAGTCTCTGCATGGGGTACTTCAAGAGGAAACAAACCATAGAGATAGAACTTAGAACTACTTCATTTGGTCAAGTTTCAAAGAGCTAGCACAAACCGTGTTTGATTTAGAGTTTCAAACACATCTATCTATATAGCAGAAAACAGAGTGAAACCTAAAAATTCAAAGTGTTACTGGAAACGAACGCTTGAACCTAGAAGAGTGAAAGTTGGGCTGCCAAGTGGGATTAGTGAACTGATCATTACCACCAAGTATCATCAAGTTTTGGCGAAAAAATGTTTGCTGAGATTTCAGCAAACTAGTAGTTTTTTGGAAGCTTGGCAACCCCTTTCAAACGAAAGTGTTTTTCGCCAGTCTCTGCATGGGGTACTTCAAGAAGAAACAAACCATAGAGATAGAACTTAGAACTACTTCATTTGGTCAAGTTTCAAGGAGCTACCACAAACCGTGTTTGATTTAGAGATTCAAACACATCTATCTATATAGCAGAAAACAGAGTGAAACCTAAAAATTCAAAGTGTTACTGGAAACGAATGCTTGAACCTAGAAGAGTGAAAGTTGGGCAGCCAAGTGAGATTAGTGAACTGATCATTACCACCAAGTATCATCAAGATTTGGTGAAAAAATGTTTGCTGAGATTTCAGCAAACTAGTAGTTTTTTTGGTAACTTGGCAACCCCTTTCAAACGAAAGTGTTTTTCGTCAGTCTCTGCATGGGGTACATCAAGAGGAAACAAACCATAGAGATAGAACTTAGAACTACTTCATTTGGTCAAGTTTCACGGAGCTAGCACAAACCGTGTTTGATTTAGAGTTTCAAACACTTCTATCTATATAGCAGAAAACAGAGTGAAACCTAAAAATTCAAAGTGTTACTGGAAACGAACGCTTGAACCTAGAAGAGTGAAAGTTGGGCAGCCAAGTGAGATTAGTGAACTGATCATTACCACCAAGTATCATCAAGATTTGGTGAAAAAAGGTTTGCTGAGATTTCAGCAAACTAGTAGTTTTTTGGAAGCTTGGCAACCCCTTTCAAACGAAAGTGTTTTTGGCCAGTCTCTGCATGGGGTACTTCAATAGGAAACAAACCATAGAGATAGAACTTAGAACTACTTCATTTGGTCAAGTTTCACGGAGCTAGCACAAACCGTGTTTGATTTAGAGTTTCAAACACATCTATCTTTATAGCAGAAAACAGAGTGAAACCAAAAAATTCAAAGTGTTACTGGAAACGAACGCTTGAACCTAGAAGAGTGAAAGTTGGGCAGGCAAGTGGGATTAGTGAACTGATCATTACCACCAAGTATCATCAAGATTTGGTGAAAAAATGTTTGCTGAGATTTCAGCAAACTAGTAGTTTTTTTGGAAACTTGGCAACCCCTTTCAAACGAAAGTGTTTTTGGCCAGTCTCTGCATGGGGTACATCAAGAGGAAACAAACCATAGAGATAGAACTTAGAACTACTTCATTTGGTCAAGTTTCACGGAGCTAGCACAAACCGTGTTTGATTTAGAGTTTCAAACACTTCTATCTATATAGCAGAAAACAGAGTGAAACCTAAAAATTCAAAGTGTTACTGGAAACGAACGCTTGAACCTAGAAGAGTGAAAGTTGGGCAGCCAAGTGGGATTAGTGAACTGATCATTACCACCAAGTATCATCAAGATTTGGTGAAAAAAGGTTTGCTGAGATTTCAGCAAACTAGTAGTTTTTTGGAAGCTTGGCAACCCCTTTCAAACGAAAGTGTTTTTCGCCAGTCTCTGCATGGGGTACTTCAAGAGGAAACAAACCATAGAGATAGAACTTAGAACTACTTCATTTGGTCAAGTTTCAAGGAGCTAGCACAAACCGTGTTTTATTTAGAATTCCAAACACAGCTATCTATGTAGGAGAAAACAGAGTGAAACCTAAAAATTCTAACTGTTACTGGAAACGAATGCTTCAACCTAGAAGAATAAAAATTGGGCAGCCAAGTGGGATTAGTGAACTGATCATTACCACCAAGTATCATCAAGATTTGGTGAAAAAAGGTTTGCTGAGATTTCAGCAAACTAGTAGTTTTTTGGAAGCTTGGCAACCCCTTTCAAACGAAAGTGTTTTTCGCCAGTCTCTGCATGGGGTACTTCAAGAGGAAACAAACCATAGAGATAGAACTTAGGACTACTTCATTTTGTCAAGTTTCACGGAGCTAGCACAAACCGTGTTTGATTTAGAGATTCAAACACATCTATCTATATAGCAGAAAACAGAGTGAAACCTAAAAATTCAAAGTGTTACTGGAAACGAACGCTTGAACCTAGAAGAGTGAAAGTTGGGCAGCCAAGTGGGATTAGTGAACTGATCATTACCACCAAGTATCATCAAGATTTGGTGAAAAAATGTTTGCTGAGATTTCAGCAAACTAGTAGTTTTTTGGAAGCTTGGCAACCCCTTTCAAAAGAAAGTGTTTTTCGCCAGTCTCTGCATGGGGTACTTCAAGAGGAAACAAACCATAGAGATAGAACTTAGAACTACTTCATTTGGTCAAGTTTCAAGGAGCTAGCACAAACCGTGTTTGATTTAGAGTTTCAAACACATCTATCTATATAGCAGAAAACAGAGTGAAACCTAAAAATTCAAAGTGTTACTGGAAACGAACGCTTGAACCTAGAAGAGTGAAAGTTGGGCTGCCAAGTGGGATTAGTGAACTGATCATTACCACCAAGTATCATCAACTTTTGGTGAAAAAATGTTTGCTGAGATTTCAGCAAACTAGTAGTTTTTTGGAAGCTTGGCAACCCCTTTCAAACGAAAGTGTTTTTCGCCAGTCTCTGCATGGGGTACTTCAAGAGGAAACAAACCATAGAGATAGAACTTAGAACTACTTCATTTGGTCATGTTTCAAGGAGCTAGCACAAACCGTGTTTGATTTAGATTTCCAAACACAGCTATCTATGTATGAGAAAACAAAGTGAAACCTAAAAATTCAAAGTGTTACTGGAAACGAATGCTTCAACCTAGAAGAATAAAAATTGGGCAGCCAAGTGGGATTAGTGAACTGATCATTACCACCAAGTATCATCAAGATTTGGTGAAAAAATGTTTGCTGAGATTTCAGCAAACTAGTAGTTTTTTGGAAGCTTGGCAACCCCTTTCAAACGAAAGTGTTTTTCGCCAGTCTCTGCATGGGGTACTTCAAGAAGAAACAAACCATAGAGAGAGAACTTAGAACTACTTCATTTGGTCAAGTTTCAAGGAGCTAGCACAAACCGTGTTTGATTTAGAGATTCAAACACATCTATCTATATAGCAGAAAACAGAGTGAAACCTAAAAATTCAAAGTGTTACTGGAAACGAATGCTTGAACCTAGAAGAGTGAATGTTGGGCAGCCAAGTGAGATTAGTGAACTGATCATTACCACCAAGTATCATCAAGATTTGGTGAAAAAATGTTTGCTGAGATTTCAGCAAACTAGTAGTTTTTTTGGTAACTTGGCAACCCCTTTCAAACGAAAGTGTTTTTCGCCAGTCTCTGCATGGGGTACATCAAGAGGAAACAAACCATAGAGATAGAACTTAGAACTACTTCATTTGGTCAAGTTTCACGGAGCTAGCACAAACCGTGTTTGATTTAGAGTTTCAAACACTTCTATCTATATAGCAGAAAACAGAGTGAAACCTAAAAATTCAAAGTGTTACTGGAAACGAACGCTTGAACCTAGAAGAGTGAAAGTTGGGCAGCCAAGTGAGATTAGTGAACTGATCATTACCACCAAGTATCATCAAGATTTGGTGAAAAAAGGTTTGCTGAGATTTCAGCAAACTAGTAGTTTTTTGGAAGCTTGGCAACCCCTTTCAAAAGAAAGTGTTTTTCGCCAGTCTCTGCATGGGGTACTTCAAGAGGAAACAAACCATAGAGATAGAACTTAGAACTACTTCATTTGGTCAAGTTTCACGGAGCTAGCACAAACCGTGTTTGATTTAGAGTTTCAAACACATCTATCTTTATAGCAGAAAACAGAGTGAAACCAAAAAATTCAAAGTGTTACTGGAAACGAACGCTTGAACCTAGAAGAGTGAAAGTTGGGCAGGAAAGTGGGATTAGTGAACTGATCATTACCACCAAGTATCATCAAGATTTGGTGAAAAAATATTTGCTGAGATTTCAGCAAACTAGTAGTTTTTTTTGGAAACTTGGCAACCCCTTTCAAACGAAAGTGTTTTTCGCCAGTCTCTGCATGGGGTACATCAAGAGGAAACAAACTATAGAGATAGAACTTAGAACTACTTCATTTGGTCAAGTTTCACGGAGCTAGCACAAACCGTGTTTGATTTAGAGTTTCAAACACTTCTATCTATATAGCAGAAAACAGAGTGAAACCTAAAAATTCAAAGTGTTACTGGAAACGAACGCTTGAACCTAGAAGAGTGAAAGTTGGGCAGCCAAGTGGGATTAGTGAACTGATCATTACCACCAAGTATCATCAAGATTTGGTGAAAAATGGTTTGCTGAGATTTCAGCAAACTAGTAGTTTTTTGGAAGCTTGGCAACCCCTTTCAAACGAAAGTGTTTTTGGCCAGTCTCTGCATTGGGTACTTCAAGAGGAAACAAACCATAGAGATAGAACTTAGTACTACTTCATTTGGTCAAGTTTCAAGCAGCTAGCACAAACCGTGTTTGATTTAGAATTCCAAACACATCTATCGATGTAGGAGAAAACAGAGTGAAACCTAAAAATTCAACTGTTACTGGAAACGAATGCATCAACCTAGAAGAATAAAATTTGGGTAGCTAAGTGGGATTAGTGAACTGATCATTACCACCAAGTATCATCAAGATTTGGTGAAAAAAAGTTTGCTGAGATTTCAGCAAACTAGTAGTTTTTTGGAAGCTTGGCAACCCCTTTCAAACGAAAGTGTTTTTCGCCAGTCTCTGCATGGGGTACATCAAGAGGAAACAAACCATAGAGATAGAACTTAGAACTACTTCATTTGGTCAAGTTTCACGGAGCTAGCACAAACCGTGTTTGATTTAGAGTTTCAAACACATCTATCTATATAGCAGAAAACAGAGTGAAACCTAAAAATTCAAAGTGTTACTGGAAACGAATGCTTCCACCTAGAAGAATAAAAATTGGGTAGCCAAGTGGGATTAGTGAACTGATCATTACCACCAAGTATCATTAAGATTTGGTGAAAAAACTTTTGCTGAGATTTCAGCAAACTAGTAGTTTTTTGGAAGATTGGCAACCCCTTTCAAACGAAAGTGTTTTTCGCCAGTCTCTGCATGGGGTACTTCAAGAGGAAACAAACCATAGAGATGGAACATAGAACTACTTCATTTGGTAAAGTTTCAAGGAGCTAGCAAAACCGTGTTTGATTTACAGTTTCAAACACATCTATCTATATAGCACAAAACAGAGTGAAACCTAAAAATTCAAAGTGTTACTGGAAACCAACGCTTGAACCTAGAAGAGAAAAAATTGGGCAGCCAAGTGGGCTTAGTGAACTGATCATTACCACCAAGTATCATCAAGATTTGGTGAAAAAATGTTCGCTGAGATTTCAGCAAACTAGTAGTTTTTTGGAAGCTTGGCAACCCCTTTCAAACGAAAGTGTTTTTCGCCAGTCTCTGCATGGGGTACTTCAAGAGGAAACAAACCATAGAGATAGAACTTAGAACTACTTCATTTGGTCAAGTTTCAAGGAGCTAGCACAAACCGTGTTTGATTTAGAGTTTCAAACACATCTATCTATATAGCAGAAAACAGAGTGAAACCTAAAAATTCAAAGTGTTACTGGAAACTAACGCTTGAACCTAGAAGAGTGAATGTTGGGCAGCCAAGTGGGATTAGTGAACTGATCATTACCACCAAGTATCATCAAGTTTTGGTGAAAAAATGTTTGCTCAGATTTCAGTAAATTAGTAGTTTTTTGGAAGCTTGGCAACCCCTTTCAAACGAAAGTGTTTTTCGCCAGTCTCTGCATGGGGTACTTCAAGAGGAAACAAACCATAGAGATAGAACTTAGAACTACTTCATTTGGTCAAGTTTCAAGGAGCTAGCACAAACCGTGTTTGATTTAGAGTTTCAAACACATCTATCTATATAGCAGAAAACAGAGTGAAACATAAAAATTCAAAGTGTTACTGGAAACGAACGCTTGAACCTAGAAGAGTGAAAGTTGGGCAGCCAAGTGGGATTAGTGAACTGATCATTACCACCAAGTATCATCAAGTTTTGGTGAAAAAATGTTTGCTGAGATTTCAGCAAACTAGTAGTTTTTTGGAAGCTTGGCAACCCCTTTCAAACGAAAGTGTTTTTCGCCAGTCTCTGCATGGGGTACTTCAAGAGGAAACAAACCATAGAGATAGAACTTAGAACTACTTCATTTGTTCAAGTTTCAAGGAGCTAGCACAAACAATGTTTGATTTAGAATTCCAAACACAGCTATCTATGTAGGAGAAAACAGAGTGAAACCTAAAAATTCAAACTGTTACTGGAAACGAATGCTTCAACCTAGAAGAATAAAAATTGGGCAGCCAAGTGGGATTAGTGAACTGATCATTACCACCAAGTATCATCAAGATTTGGTGAAAAAAGTTTTGCTGAGATTTCAGCAAACTAGTAGTTTTTTGGAAGATTGGCAACCCCTTTCAAACGAAAGTGTTTTTCGCCAGTCTCTGCATGGGGTACTTCAAGAGGAAACAAACCATAGAGATGGAACATAGAACTACTTCATTTGGTAAAGTTTCAAGGAGCTAGCAAAACCGTGTTTGATTTACAGTTTCAAACACATCTATCTATATAGCACAAAACAGAGTGAAACCTAAAAATTCAAAGTGTTACTGGAAACCAACGCGTGAACCTAGAAGAGAAAAAATTGGGCAGCCAAGTGGGCTTAGTGAACTGATCATTACCACCAAGTATCATCAAGATTTGGTGAAAAAATGTTCGCTGAGATTTCAGCAAACTAGTAGTTTTTTGGAAGCTTGGCAACCCCTTTCAAACGAAAGTGTTTTTCGCCAGTCTCTGCATGGGGTACTTCAAGAGGAAACAAACCATAGAGATAGAACTTAGAACTACTTCATTTGGTCAAGTTTCAAGGAGCTAGCACAAACCGTGTTTGATTTAGAGTTTCAAACACATCTATCTATATAGCAGAAAACAGAGTGAAACCTAAAAATTCAAAGTGTTACTGGAAACTAACGCTTGAACCTAGAAGAGTGAATGTTGGGCAGCCAAGTGGGATTAGTGAACTGATCATTACCACCAAGTATCATCAAGTTTTGGTGAAAAAATGTTTGCTCAGATTTCAGTAAATTAGTAGTTTTTTGGAAGCTTGGCAACCCCTTTCAAACGAAAGTGTTTTTCGCCAGTCTCTGCATGGGGTACTTCAAGAGGAAACAAGCCATAGAGATAGAACTTAGAACTACTTCATTTGGTCAAGTTTCAAGGAGCTAGCACAAACCGTGTTTGATTTAGAGTTTCAAACACATCTATCTATATAGCAGAAAACAGAGTGAAACATAAAAATTCAAAGTGTTACTGGAAACGAACGCTTGAACCTAGAAGAGTGAAAGTTGGGCAGCCAAGTGGGATTAGTGAACTGATCATTACCACCAAGTATCATCAAGTTTTGGTGAAAAAATGTTTGCTGAGATTTCAGCAAACTAGTAGTTTTTTGGAAGCTTGGCAACCCCTTTCAAACGAAAGTGTTTTTCGCCAGTCTCTGCATGGGGTACTTCAAGAGGAAACAAACCATAGAGATAGAACTTAGAACTACTTCATTTGTTCAAGTTTCAAGGAGCTAGCACAAACCATGTTTGATTTAGAATTCCAAACACAGCTATCTATGTAGGAGAAAACAGAGTGAAACCTAAAAATTCAAACTGTTACTGGAAACGAATGCTTCAACCTAGAAGAATAAAAATTGGGCAGCCAAGTGGGATTAGTGAACTGATCATTACCACCAAGTATCATCAAGATTTGGTGAAAAAAGTTTTGCTGAGATTTCAGCAAACTAGTAGTTTTTTGGAAGCTTGGCAACCCCTTTCAAACGAAAGTGTTTTTCGCCAGTCTCTGCATGGGGTACTTCAAGAGGAAACAAACCATAGAGATAGAACTTAGGACTACTTCATTTTGTCAAGTTTCTCGGAGCTAGCACAAACCGTGTTTGATTTAGAGTTTCAAACACATCTATCTATATAGCAGAAACAGAGTGAAACCTAAAAATTCAAAGTGTTATTGGAAACGAACGCTTGAACCTAGAAGAGTGAAAGTTGGGCAGCCAAGTGAGATTAGTGAACTGATCATTACCACCAAGTATCATCAAGATTTGGTGAAAAAATATTTGCTGAGATTTCAGCAAACTAGTAGTTTTTTGGAAGCTTGGCAACCCCTTTCAAACGAAAGTGTTTTTCGCCAATCTCTGCATGGGGTACTTCAAGAGGAAACAAACCATAGATATAGAACTTAGAACTACATCATTTGGTCAAGTTTCAAGGAGCTAGCACAAACCATGTTTGATTTAGAATTTCAAACACAGCTATCTATGTAGGAGAAAACAGAGTGAAACCTAAAAATTCAAACTGTTGCTGGAAACGAATGCTTCAACCTAGAAGAATAAAAATTGGGCAGCCAAGTGGGATTAGTGAACTGATCATTACCACCAAGTATCATCAAGATTTGGTGAAAAAAGGTTTGCTGAGATTTCAGCAAACTAGTAGTTTTTTGGAAGCTTGGCAACCCCTTTCAAACGAAAGTGTTTTTCGCCAGTCTCTGCATGGGGTACTTCAAGAGGAAACAAACCATAGAGATAGAACTTAGGACTACTTCATTTTGTCAAGTTTCACGGAGCTAGCACAAACCGTGTTTGATTTAGAGTTTCAAACACATCTATCTATATAGCAGAAAACAGAGTGAAACCTAAAAATTCAAAGTGTTACTGGAAACGAATGCTTCAACCTAGAAGAATAAAAATTGGGCAGCCAAGTGGGATTAGTGAACTGATCATTACCACCAAGTATCATCAAGATTTGGTGAAAAAATGTTTGCTGAGATTTCAGCAAACTAGTAGATTTTTGGAAGCTTGGCAACCCCTTTCAAACGAAAGTGTTTTTCGCCAGTCTCTGCATGGGGTACTTCAAGAGGAAACAAACCATAGATATAAATCTTAGAACTACTTCATTTGGTCAAATTTCAAGGAGCTAGCACAAACCGTGTTTGATTTAGAGTTTCAAACACATCGATCTATATAGCAGAAAACAGAGTGAAACCTAAAAATTCAAAGTGTTACTGGAAACGAATGCTTAAACCTAGAAGAATAAAAATTGGGTAGCCAAGTGGGATTAGTGAACTGATCATTACCACCAAGTATCATTAAGATTTGGTGAAAAAATTTTGCTGAGATTTCAGCAAACTAGTAGTTTTTTGGACGCTTGGCCAACCCTTTCAAACGAAAGTGTTTTTCACCAGTCTCTGCATGGTGTACTTCAAGAGGAAACAAACCGTAGAGATGGAACATAGAACTACTTCATTTGGTCAAGTTTCAAGGAGCTAGCACAAACCGTGTTTGATTTAGAGTTTCAAACACATCTATCTATATAGCAGAAAACAGAGTGAAACCTAAAAATTCAAAGTGTTACTGGAAACGAACGCTTGAACCTAGAAGAGTGAAACTTGGGCAGCCAAGTGGGATTAGTGAACTGATCATTACCACCAAGTATCATCAAGTTTTGGTGAAAAAATGTTTGCTGAGATTTCAGCAAACTAGTAGTTTTTTGGAAGCTTGGCAACCCCTTTCAAACAAAAGTGTTTTTCGCCAGTCTCTGCATGGGGTACTTCAAGAGGAAACAAACCATGGAGATAGAACTTAGAACTACTTCATTTGGTCAAGTTTCAAGGAGCTAGCACAAACCGTGTTTGATTTAGAGTTTCAAACACATCTATGTATATAGCAGAAAACAGAGTGAAACCTAAAAATTCAAAGTGTTACTGGAAAGGAACGCATGAACCTAGAAGAGTGAAAGTTGGGCAGCCAAGTGGGATTAGTGAACTGATCATTACCACCAAGTATCATCAAGTTTTGGTGAAAAAATGTTTGCTGAGATTTCAGCAAACTAGTAGTTTTTTGGAAGCTTGGCAACGCCTTTCAAACGAAAGTGTTTTTCGCCAGTCTCTGCATGGGGTACTTCAAGAGGAAACAAACCATAGAGATAGAACTTAGAACTACTTCATTTGGTCAAGTTTCAAGGAGCTAGCACAAACCATGTTTGATATAGAATTCCAAACACAGCTATCTATGTAGGAGAAAACAGAGTGAAACCTAAAAATTCAAAGTGTTACTGGAAACGAACGCTGGAACCTAGAAGAGTGAAAGTTGGGCAGCCAAGTGGGATTAGTGAACTGATCATTACCACCAAGTATCATCAAGATTTGGTGAAAAAATGTTTGCTGAGATTTCAGCAAACTAGTAGTTTTTTGGAAGATTGGCAACCCCTTTCAAACGAAAGTGTTTTTCGCCAGTCTCTGCATGGGGTACTTCAAGAGGAAACAAACCATAGAGATAGAACTTAGAACTACTTCATTTGGTCAAGTTTCAAGGAGCTAGCACACACCGTGTTTGATTTAGAGTTTCAAACACATCTATCTATATAGCAGAAAACAGAGTGAAACCTAAAAATTCAAAGTGTTACTGGAAACGAACGCTGGAACCTAGAAGAGTGAAAGTTGGGCAGCCAAGTGGGATTAGTGAACTGATCATTACCACCAAGTATCATCAAGATTTGGTGAAAAAATGTTTGCTGAGATTTCAGCAAACTAGTAGTTTTTTGGAAGATTGGCAACCCCTTTCAAACGAAAGTGTTTTTCGCCAGTCTCTGCATGGGGTACTTCAAGAGGAAACAAACCATAGAGATAGAACTTAGAACTACTTCATTTGGTCAAGTTTCAAGGAGCTAGCACACACCGTGTTTGATTTAGAGTTTCAAACACATCTATCTATATAGCAGAAAACAGAGTGAAACCTAAAAATTCAAAGTGTTACTGGAAACGAACGCTTGAACCTAGAAGAGTGAAACTTGGGCAGCCAAGTGGGATTAGTGAACTGATCATTACCACCAAGTATCATCAAGTTTTGGTGAAAAAATGTTTGCTGAGATTTCAGCAAACTAGTAGTTTTTTGGAAGCTTGGCAACCCCTTTCAAACAAAAGTGTTTTTCGCCAGTCTCTGCATGGGGTACTTCAAGAGGAAACAAACCATGGAGATAGAACTTAGAACTACTTCATTTGGTCAAGTTTCAAGGAGCTAGCACAAACCGTGTTTGATTTAGAGTTTCAAACACATCTATGTATATAGCAGAAAACAGAGTGAAACCTAAAAATTCAAAGTGTTACTGGAAAGGAACGCATGAACCTAGAAGAGTGAAAGTTGGGCAGCCAAGTGGGATTAGTGAACTGATCATTACCACCAAGTATCATCAAGTTTTGGTGAAAAAATGTTTGCTGAGATTTCAGCAAACTAGTAGTTTTTTGGAAGCTTGGCAACGCCTTTCAAACGAAAGTGTTTTTCGCCAGTCTCTGCATGGGGTACTTCAAGAGGAAACAAACCATAGAGATAGAACTTAGAACTACTTCATTTGGTCAAGTTTCAAGGAGCTAGCACAAACCATGTTTGATATAGAATTCCAAACACAGCTATCTATGTAGGAGAAAACAGAGTGAAACCTAAAAATTCAAAGTGTTACTGGAAACGAACGCTGGAACCTAGAAGAGTGAAAGTTGGGCAGCCAAGTGGGATTAGTGAACTGATCATTACCACCAAGTATCATCAAGATTTGGTGAAAAAATGTTTGCTGAGATTTCAGCAAACTAGTAGTTTTTTGGAAGATTGGCAACCCCTTTCAAACGAAAGTGTTTTTCGCCAGTCTCTGCATGGGGTACTTCAAGAGGAAACAAACCATAGAGATAGAACTTAGAACTACTTCATTTGGTCAAGTTTCAAGGAGCTAGCACACACCGTGTTTGATTTAGAGTTTCAAACACATCTATCTATATAGCAGAAAACAGAGTGAAACCTAAAAATTCAAAGTGTTACTGGAAACGAACGCTGGAACCTAGAAGAGTGAAAGTTGGGCAGCCAAGTGGGATTAGTGAACTGATCATTACCACCAAGTATCATCAAGATTTGGTGAAAAAATGTTTGCTGAGATTTCAGCAAACTAGTAGTTTTTTGGAAGATTGGCAACCCCTTTCAAACGAAAGTGTTTTTCGCCAGTCTCTGCATGGGGTACTTCAAGAGGAAACAAACCATAGAGATAGAACTTAGAACTACTTCATTTGGTCAAGTTTCAAGGAGCTAGCACACACCGTGTTTGATTTAGAGTTTCAAACACATCTATCTATATAGCAGAAAACAGAGTGAAACCTAAAAATTCAAAGTGTTACTGG
>NW_027511631.1:0-23142 GCF_048772815.1 Callospermophilus lateralis | reverse complement strand
CAAATCTTGAGGATACTTGGTGGTAATGATCAGTTCACTAATCCCACTTGGCTGCCCAACTTTCACTCTTCTAGGTTCAAGCGTTCGTTTCCAGTAACAGTTTGAATTTTTAGGTTTCATTCTGTTTTCTGCTATATAGATAGATGTGTTTGAAATTCTAAATCAAACACGTTTTGTGCTAGCTCCGTGAAACTTGACAAAATGAAGTAGTTCTAAGTTCTATCTCTATGGTTTGTTTCCTCTTGAATTACCCCATGCAGAGACTGGCGAAGAACACTTTCGTTTGAAAGGGGTTGCCAAGCTTCCAAAAAACTACTCGTTTGCTGAAATCTCAGCAAACATTTTTTCACCAAATCTTGATGATACTTGGTGGTAATGATCAGTTCACTAAGCCCACTTGGCTGCCCAATTTTCACTCTTCTAGGTTCAAGCGTTCGTTTCCAGTAACACTTTGAATTTTTAGGTTTCACTCTGTTTTCTGCTATATAGATAGATGTGTTTGAAACTCTAAATCAAACACGGTTTGTGCTAGCTCCTTGAAACTTGACCAAATGAAGTAGTTCTAAGTTCTATCTCTATGGTTTGTTTCCTCTTGAAGTACCCCATGCAGAAACTGGCGAAAAACACTTTCGTTTGAAAGGGGTTGCCAAGCTTCCAAAAAACTACTAGTTTGCTGAAATCTCAGCAAACATTTTTTCACCAAATCTTGATGATACTTGGTGGTAATGATCAGTTCACTAATCCCACTTGGCTGCCCAACTTTCACTCTTCTAGGTTCAAGCGTTCGTTTCCAGTAACACTTTGAATTTTTAGGTTTCACTCTGTTTTCTGCTATATAGATAGATGTGTTTGAAACTCTAAATCAAACACGGTTTGTGCTAGCTCCTTGAAACTTGACCAAATGAAGTAGTTCTAAGTTCTATCTCTATGGTTTGTTTCCTCTTGAAGTACCCCAAGCAGAGACTGGCTAAGAACACTTTCGTTTGAAAGGGGTTGCCAAGCTTACAAAAACTACTAGTTTGCTGAAATCTCAGCAACAATTTTTTCACCAAATCTTGATGATACTTGGAGGTAATGATCAGTTCACTAGGCCCACTTGGCTGCCCAATTTTCACTCTTCTAGGTTCAAGCGTTCGTTTCCAATAACACTTTGAATTTTTAGGTTTCACTCTGTTTTCTACTATATAGATAGATGTGTTTGAAACCCTAAATCAAACACGGTTTGTGCTAGCTCCGTGAAACTTGACCAAATGAAGTAGTTCTAAGTTCTATCTCTATGGTTTGTTTCCTCCTGAAGTACCCCATGCAGAGACTGGCGAAAAACACTTTCGTTTTAAAGGGGTTGCCAAGCTTCGAAAAAACTACTAGTTTGCTGAAATCTCAGCAAACATTTTTTCACCAAATCTTGATGATACTTGGTGGTAATGATCAGTTCACTAATCCCACTTGGCTGCCGAACTTTCACTCTTCTAGGTTCAAGCGTTCGTTTCCAGTAACACTTTGAATTTTTAGGTTTCACTCTGTTTTCTCCAACATAGATAGCTGTGTTTGAAACTCTAAATCAAACACGGTTTGTGCTAGCTCCTTGAAACTTGAACAAATGAAGTAGTTCTAAGTTCTATCTCTATGGTTTGTTTCCTCTTGAAGTACCCCATGCAGAGACTGGCGAAGAACACTTTCGTTTGAAAGGGGTTGCCAAGCTTCCAAAAAACTACTAGTTTGCTGAAATCTCAGCAAACATTTTTTCACCAAATCTTGATGATACTTGGTGGTAATGATCAGTTCACTAAGCCCACTTGGCTGCCCAATTTTCACTCTTCTAGGTTCAAGGGTTCGTTTCCAGTAACACTTTGAATTTTTAGGTTTCACTCTGTTTTCTGCTATATAGATAGATGTTTTTGAAACTCTAAATCAAACACGGTTTGTGCTAGCTCCTTGAAACTTGACCAAATGAAGTAGTTCTAAGTTCTATCTCTATGGTTTGTTTCCTCCTGAAGTACCCCATGCAGAGACTGGCGAAAAACACTTTCGTTTTAAAGGGGTTGCCAAGCTTCCAAAAAACTACTAGTTTGCTGAAATCTCAGCATACATTTTTTCACCAAATCTTGATGATACTTGGTGGTAATTATCAGTTCACTAATCCCACTTGGCTGCCCAACTTTCACTCTTCTAGGTTCAAGCGTTCGTTTCCAGTAACACTTTGAATTTTTAGGTTTCACTCTGTTTTCTGCTATATAGATAGATGTTTTTGAAACTCTAAATCAAACACGGTTTGTGCTAGCTCCTTGAAACTTGACCAAATGAAGTAGTTCTAAGTTCTATCTCTATGGTTTGTTTCCTCCTGAAGTACCCCATGCAGAGACTGGCGAAAAACACTTTCGTTTTAAAGGGGTTGCCAAGCTTCCAAAAAACTACTAGTTTGCTGAAATCTCAGCAAACATTTTTTCACCAAATCTTGATGATACTTGGTGGTAATGATCAGTTCACTAATCCCACTTGGCTGCCCAACTTTCACTCTTCTAGGTTCAAGCGTTCGTTTCCAGTAACAGTTTGAATTTTTAGGTTTCACTCTGTTTTCTGCTATATAGATAGATGTGTTTGAAACTCTAAATCAAACACGATTTGTGCTAGCTCCGTGAAACTTGACAAAATGAAGTAGTCCTAAGTTCTATCTCTATGGTTTGTTTCCTCTTGAAGTACCCCATGCAGAGACTGGCGAAGAACACTTTCGTTTGAAAGGGGTTGCCAAGCTTCCAGAAAACTACTCGTTTGCTGAAATCTCAGCAAACATTTTTTCACCAAATCTTGATGATAGTTGGTGGTAAAGAAGAGTTCACTAAGGCCACTTGGCTGCCCTATTTTCACTCTTCTAGGTTCAAGCGTTCGTTTCCAGTAACACTTTGAATTTTTAGGTTTCACTCTGTTTTCTGCTATATAGATAGATGTGTTTGAAACTCTAAATCAAACACGGCTTGTGCTAGCTCCTTGAAACTTGACCAAATGAAGTAGTTCTAAGTTCTATCTCTATGGTTTGTTTCCTCCTGAAGTACCCCATGCAGAGACTGGCGAAAAACACTTTCGTTTTAAAGGGGTTGCCAAGCTTCCAAAAAACTACTAGTTTGCTGAAATCTCAGCAAACATTTTTTCACCAAATCTTGATGATACTTGGTGGTAATGATCAGTTCACTAATCCCACTTGGCTGCCCAACTTTCACTCTTCTAGGTTCAAGCGTTCGTTTCCAGTAACACTTTGAATTTTTAGGTTTCACTCTGTTTTCTGCTATATAGATAGATGTTTTTGAAACTCTAAATCAAACACGGTTTGTGCTAGCTCCTTGAAACTTGACCAAATGAAGTAGTTCTAAGTTCTATCTCTATGGTTTGTTTCCGCCTGAAGTACCCCATGCAGAGACTGGCGAAAAACACTTTCGTTTGAAAGGGGTTGCCAAGCTTCCAAAAAACTACTAGTTTGCTGAAATCTCAGCAAACATTTTTTCACCAAATCTTGATGATACTTGGTGGTAATGATCAGTTCACTAATCCCACTTGGCTGCCCAACTTTCACTCGTCTAGGTTCAAGCGTTCGTTTCCAGTAACAGTTTGAATTTTTAGGTTTCACTCTGTTTTCTGCTATATAGATAGATGTGTTTGAAACTCTAAATCAAACACGGTTTGTGCTAGCTCCGTGAAACTTGACAAAATGAAGTAGTTCTAAGTTCTATCTCTATGGTTTTTTTCCTCTTGAAGTACCCCATGCAGAGACTGGCGAAGAACACTTTCGTTTGAAAGGGGTTGCCAAGCTTACAAAAAACTACTAGTTTGCCGAAATCTCAGCAACCATTTTTTCACCAAATCTTGATGATACTTGGTGGTAATGATCAGTTCACTAAGCCCACTTGGCTGCCCAATTTTCACTCTTCTAGGTTCAAGCGTTCGTTTCCAATAACACTTTGAATTTTTAGGTTTCACTCTGTTTTCTGCTATATAGATAGATGTGTTTGAAACTCTAAATCAAACACGGTTTGTGCTAGCTCCTTGAAACTTGACCAAATGAAGTAGTTCTAAGTTCTATCTCTATGGTTTGTTTCCTCTTGAAGTACCCCATGCAGAGACTGGCGAAAAACACTTTCGTTTTAAAGGGGTTGCCAAGCTTCCAAAAAACTACTAGTTTGCTGAAAACTCAGCAAACATTTTTTCACCAAATCTTGATGATACTTGGTGGTAATGATCAGTTCACTAATTCCACTTGGCTGCCCAACTTTCACTCTTCTAGGTTCAAGCGTTCGTTTCCAGTAACAGTTTGAATTTTTAGGTTTCACTCTGTTTTCTGCTATATAGATAGATGTGTTTGAAACTCTAAATCAAACACGGTTTGTGCTAGCTCCGTGAAACTTGACAAAATGAAGTAGTTCTAAGTTCTATCTCTATGGTTTGTTTCCTCTTGAAGTACCCCATGCAGAGACTGGCGAAGAACACTTTCGTTTGAAAGGGGTTGCCAAGCTTCCAAAAAACTACTCGTTTGCTGAAATCTCAGCAAACATTTTTTCACCAAATCTTGATGATACTTGGTGGTAATGATCAGTTCACTAAGCCCACTTGGCTGCCCAATTTTCACTCTTCTAGGTTCAAGCGTTCGTTTCCAGTAACACTTTGAATTTTTAGGTTTCACTCTGTTTTCTGCTATATAGATATATGTGTTTGATACTCTATATCAAACACGGTTTGTGCTAGCTCCTTGAAACTTGACAAAATGAAGTAGTTCTAAGTTCTATCTCTATGGTTTGTTTCCTCTTGAAGTACCCCATGCAGAAACTGGCGAAAAACACTTTCATTTGAAAGGGGTTGCCATGCTTCCAAAAAACTACTAGTTTGCTGAAATCTCAGCAAGCATTTTTTTACCAAATCTTGATGATACTTGGTGGTAATGATCAGTTCACTAATCCCACTTGGCTGCCCAACTTTCACTCGTCTAGGTTCAAGCGTTCGTTTCCAGTAACACTTTGAATTTTTAGGTTTCACTCTGTTTTCTGCTATATAGATAGATGTGTTTGAAACTCTAAATCAAACACGGTTTGTGCTAGCTCCTTGAACCTTGACCAAATGAAGTAGTTCTAAGTTCTATCTCTATGGTTTGTTTCCTCTTGAAGTACCCCATGCAGAGACTGGCGAAAAACACTTTCGTTTGAAAGGGGTTGCCAAGCTTCCAAAAAACTACTAGTTTGCTGAAATCTCAGCAAACATTTTTTCACCAAAACTTGATGATACTTGGTGGTAATGATCAGTTCACTAAGCCCACTTGGCTGCCCAATTTTTACTCTTCTAGGTTCAAGCGTTCGTTTCCAGTAACACTTTGAAATTTTAGGTTTCACTCTGTTTTCTGCTATATAGATAGATGTCTTTGAAACTCTAAATCAAACACGGTTTGTGCTAGCTCCTTGAAACTTGACAAAATGAAGTAGTTGTTAGTTCTATCTCTATGGTTTTTTTCCTCTTGAAGTACCCCATGCAGAGACTGGCGAAAAAAACTTTCGTTTGAAAGGGGTTGCCAAGCTTCGAAAAAACTACTAGTTTGCTGAAATCTCAGCAAACATTTTTTCACCAAATCTTGATGATACTTGGTGGTAATGATCAGTTCACTAATCCCACTTGGCTGCCCAAATTTTATTCTTCTAGGTTGAAGCTTCCTTTTCCAGTGACTGTTTGAATTTTTAGGTTTCACTCTGTTTTCTCCAACATAGATAGCTGTGTTTGGAATTCTAAATCAAACACGGTTTGTGCTAGCTCCTTGAAACTTGACCAAATGAAGTAGTTCTAAGTTCTATCTCTATGGTTTGTTTCCTCTTCAAGTACCCCGTGCAGAAACTGGCGAAAAACACTTTCGTTTGAAAGGGGTTGCCATGCTTCCAAAAAACTACTAGTTTGCTGAAATCTCAGCAAACATTTTTTCACCAAATCTTGATGATACTTGGTGGTAATGATCAGTTCACTAATCCCAATTGGCTGCCCAACTTTCACTCTTCTAGGTTCAAGCGTTCGTTTCCAGTAACAGTTTGAATTTTTAGGTTTCACTCTGTTTTCTAGTATATAGATACATGTGTTTGAAACTCTAAATCAAACACGGTTTGTGCTAGCTCCCTGAAACTTGACAAAATGAAGTAGTTCTAAGTTCTATCTCTATGGTTTGTTTCCTCTTGAAGTACCCCATGCAGAGACTGGCAAAGAACACTTTCGTTTGAAAGGGGTTGCCAAGCTTCCAAAAAACTACTAGTTTGCTGAAATCTCAGCAACCATTTTTTCACCAAATCTTGATGATACTTGGTGGTAATGATCAGTTCACTAAGCCCACTTGGCTGCCCAATTTTCACTCTTCTAGGTTCAAGCGTTCGTTTCCAGTAACACTTTGAATTTTTAGGTTTCACTCTTTTTTCTGCTATATAGATAGATGTGTTTGAAACTCTAAATCAAACACGGTTTGTGCTAGCTCCTTGAAACTTGACAAAAATGAAGTAGTTCTAAGTTCTATCTCTATGGTTTGTTTCCTCTTGAAGTACCCCATGCAGAGACTGGCGAAAAACACTTTCGTTTGAAAGGGGTTGAAAAGCTTCCAAAAAACTACTCGTTTGCTGAAATCTCAGCAACCATTTTTTTCACCAAATCTTGATGATACTTGGTGGTAATGATCAGTTCACTAATCCCACTTGGCTGCCCAACTTTCACTCTTCTAGGTTCAAGCGTTCGTTTCCAGTAACAGTTTGAATTTTTAGGTTTCACTCTGTTTCTGCTATATAGATAGATGTGTTTGAACTCTAAATCAAACACGGTTTGTGCTAGCTCCCTGAAACTTGACAAAATGAAGTAGTTGTAAGTTCTATCTCTATGGTTTGTTTCCTCTTGAAGTACCCCATGCAGAAACTGGCGAAAAACACTTTCGTTTGAAAGGGGTTGCCATGCTTCCAAGAAACTACTAGTTTGCTGAAATCTCAGCAAATATTTTTTCACCAAATCTTGATGATACTTGGTGGTAATGATCAGTTCACTAATCCCACTTGGCTGCCCAACTTTCACTCTACTAGGTTCAAGCGTTCGTTTCCAGTAACAGTTTGAATTTTTAGGTTTCACTCTGTTTTCTGCTATATAGATAGATGTGTTTGAAACTCTAAATCAAACACGGTTTGTGCTAGCTCCGTGAAACTTGACAAAATGAAGTAGTTCTAAGTTCTATCTCTATGGTTTGTTTCCTCTTGAAGTACCCCATGCAGAGACTGGTGAAGAACACTTTCGTTTGAAAGGGGTTGCCAAGCTTCCAAAAAACTACTCGTTTGCTGAAATCTCAGCAACCATTTTTTCACCAAATCTTGATGGTACTTGGTGGTAATGATCAGTTCACTAAGCCCACTTGGCTGCCCTATTTTCACTCTTCTAGGTTCAAGCGTTCGTTTCCAGTAACAGTTTGAATTTTTATGTTTCACTCTGTTTTCTGCTATATAGATAGATGTGTTTGAAACTCTAAATCAAACACGGTTTGTGCTAGCTCCTTGAAACTTGACAAAATGAAGTAGTTCTAAGTTCTATCTCTATGGTTTGTTTCCTCTTGAAGTACCCCATGCAGAAACTGGCGAAAAACACTTTCGTTTGAAAGGGGTTGCCAAGCTTCCAAAAAACTACTCGATTGCTGAAATCTCATCAAACATTTTTTCACCAAATCTTGATGATACTTGGTGGTAATGATCAGTTCACTAATCCACTTGGCTGCCCAACTTTCACTCTTCTCGGTTCAAGCGTTCGTTTCCAGTAACAGTTTGAATTTTTAGGTTTCACTCTGTTTTCTGCTATATAGATAGATGTGTTTGAAACTCTAAATCAAACACGGTTTGTGCTAGCTCCCTGAAACTTGACAAAATGAAGTAGTTCTAGGTTCTATCTCTATGGTTTGTTCCTCTTGAAGTACCCCATGCAGAGACTGGCAAAGAACACTTTCGTTTGAAAGGGGTTGCCAAGCTTCCATAAAACTACTAGTTTGCTGAAATCTCAGCAACCATTTTTTCACCAAATCTTGATGATACTTGGTGGTAATGATCAGTTCACTAAGCCCACTTGGCTGCCCAATTTTCACTCTTCTCGGTTCAAGCGTTCGTGTCCAGTAACAGTTTGAATTTTTAGGTTTCACTCTGTTTTCTGCTATATAGATAGATGTGTTTGAAACTCTAAATCAACACGGTTTGTGCTAGCTCCTTGAAACTTGACAAAATGAAGTAGTTCTAAGTTCTATCTCTATGGTTTGTTTCCTCTTGAAGTACCCCATGCAGAAACTGGCGAAAAACACTTTCGTTTGAAAGGGGTTGCCAAGCTTCCAAAAAACTACTCGATTGCTGAAATCTCATCAAACATTTTTTCACCAAATCTTGATGATACTTGGTGGTAATGATCAGTTCACTAATCCCACTTGGCTGCCCAACTTTCACTCTTCTCGGTTCAAGCGTTCGTTTCCAGTAACAGTTTGAATTTTTAGGTTTCACTCTGTTTTCTGCTATATAGATAGATGTGTTTGAAACTCTAAATCAAACACGGTTTGTGCTAGCTCCCTGAAACTTGACAAAATGAAGTAGTTCTAAGTTCTATCTCTATGGTTTGTTTCCTCTTGAAGTACCCCATGCAGAGACTGGCAAAGAACACTTTCGTTTGAAAGGGGTTGCCAAGCTTCCATAAAACTACTAGTTTGCTGAAATCTCAGCAACCATTTTTTCACCAAATCTTGATGATACTTGGTGGTAATGATCAGTTCACTAAGCCCACTTGGCTGCCCAATTTTCACTCTTCTAGGTTCAAGCGTTCGTTTCCAATAACACTTTGAATTTTTAGGTTTCACTCTGTTTTCTGCTATATAGATAGATGTGTTTGAAACTCTAAATCAAACACGGTTTGTGCTAGCTCCTTGAAACTTGACAAAATGAAGTAGTTCTAAGTTCTATCTCTATGGTTTGTTTCCTCTTGAAGTACCCCATGCAGAAACTGGCGAAAAACACTTTCGTTTGAAAGGGGTTGCCAAGCTTCCAAAAAACTACTGGATTGCTGAAATCTCATCAAACATTTTTTCACCAAATCTTGATGATACTTGGTGGTAATGATCAGTTCACTAATCCCACTTGGCTGCCCAACTTTCACTCTTCTCGGTTCAAGCGTTCGTGTCCAGTAACAGTTTGAATTTTTAGGTTTCACTCTGTTTTCTGCTATATAGATAGATGTGTTTGAAACTCTAAATCAAACACGGTTTGTGCTAGCTCCGTGAAACTTGACAAAATGAAGTAGTTCTAAGTTCTATCTCTATGGTTTGTTTCCTCTTGAAGTACCCCATGCAGAGACTGGCGAAGAACACTTTCGTTTGAAAGGGGTTGCCAAGCTTCCAAAAAACTACTCGTTTGCTGAAATCTCAGCAAACATTTTTTCACCAAATCTTGATGATACTTGGTGGTAATGATCAGTTCACTAAGCCCACTTGGCTGCCGAACTTTCACTCTTCTAGGTTCAAGCGTTCGTTTCCAGTAACAGTTTGAATTTTTAGGTTTCACTCTGTTTTCTGCTATATAGATAGATGTGTTTGAAACTCTAAATCAAACACGGTTTGTGCTAGCTCCTTGAAACTTGACCAAATGAAGTAGTTCTAAGTTCTATCTCTATGGTTTGTTTCCTCTTGAAGTACCCCAAGCAGAGACTGGCTAAGAACACTTTCGTTTGAAAGGGGTTGCCAAGCTTACAAAAAACTACTAGTTTGCTGAAATCTCAGCAACAATTTTTTCACCAAATCTTGATGATACTTGGAGGTAATGATCAGTTCACTAGGCCCACTTGGCTGCCCAATTTTCACTCTTCTAGGTTCAAGCGTTCGTTTCCAATAACACTTTGAATTTTTAGGTTTCACTCTGTTTTCTACTATATAGATAGATGTGTTTGAAACCCTAAATCAAACACGGTTTGTGCTAGCTCCGTGAAACTTGACCAAATGAAGTAGTTCTAAGTTCTATCTCTATGGTTTGTTTCCTCCTGAAGTACCCCATGCAGAGACTGGCGAAAAACACTTTCGTTTTAAAGGGGTTGCCAAGCTTCGAAAAAACTACTAGTTTGCTGAAATCTCAGCAAACATTTTTTCACCAAATCTTGATGATACTTGGTGGTAATGATCAGTTCACTAATCCCACTTGGCTGCCGAACTTTCACTCTTCTAGGTTCAAGCGTTCGTTTCCAGTAACACTTTGAATTTTTAGGTTTCACTCTGTTTTCTCCAACATAGATAGCTGTGTTTGAAACTCTAAATCAAACACGGTTTGTGCTAGCTCCTTGAAACTTGAACAAATGAAGTAGTTCTAAGTTCTATCTCTATGGTTTGTTTCCTCTTGAAGTACCCCATGCAGAGACTGGCGAAGAACACTTTCGTTTGAAAGGGGTTGCCAAGCTTCCAAAAAACTACTAGTTTGCTGAAATCTCAGCAAACATTTTTTCACCAAATCTTGATGATACTTGGTGGTAATGATCAGTTCACTAAGCCCACTTGGCTGCCCAATTTTCACTCTTCTAGGTTCAAGGGTTCGTTTCCAGTAACACTTTGAATTTTTAGGTTTCACTCTGTTTTCTGCTATATAGATAGATGTTTTTGAAACTCTAAATCAAACACGGTTTGTGCTAGCTCCTTGAAACTTGACCAAATGAAGTAGTTCTAAGTTCTATCTCTATGGTTTGTTTCCTCCTGAAGTACCCCATGCAGAGACTGGCGAAAAACACTTTCGTTTTAAAGGGGTTGCCAAGCTTCCAAAAAACTACTAGTTTGCTGAAATCTCAGCAAACATTTTTTCACCAAATCTTGATGATACTTGGTGGTAATGATCAGTTCACTAATCCCACTTGGCTGCCCAACTTTCACTCTTCTAGGTTCAAGCGTTCGTTTCCAGTAACACTTTGAATTTTTAGGTTTCACTCTGTTTTCTGCTATATAGATAGATGTGTTTGAAACTCTAAATCAAACACGATTTGTGCTAGCTCCGTGAAACTTGACAAAATGAAGTAGTCCTAAGTTCTATCTCTATGGTTTGTTTCCTCTTGAAGTACCCCATGCAGAGACTGGCGAAGAACACTTTCGTTTGAAAGGGGTTGCCAAGCTTCCAGAAAACTACTCGTTTGCTGAAATCTCAGCAAACATTTTTTCTCCAAATCTTGATGATAGTTAGTGGTAAAGAAGAGTTCACTAAGGCCACTTGGCTGCCCTATTTTCACTCTTCTAGGTTCAAGCGTTCGTTTCCAGTAACACTTTGAATTTTTAGGTTTCACTCTGTTTTCTGCTATATAGATAGATGTGTTTGAAACTCTAAATCAAACACGGCTTGTGCTAGCTCCTTGAAACTTGACCAAATGAAGTAGTTCTAAGTTCTATCTCTATGGTTTGTTTCCTCCTGAAGTACCCCATGCAGAGACTGGCGAAAAACACTTTCGTTTTAAAGGGGTTGCCAAGCTTCCAAAAAACTACTAGTTTGCTGAATTCTCAGCAAACATTTTTTCACCAAATCTTGATGATACTTGGTGGTAATGATCAGTTCACTAATCCCACTTGGCTGCCCAACTTTCACTCTTCTAGGTTCAAGCGTTCGTTTCCAGTAACACTTTGAATTTTTAGGTTTCACTCTGTTTTCTGCTATATAGATAGATGTTTTTGAAACTCTAAATCAAACACGGTTTGTGCTAGCTCCTTGAAACTTGACCAAATGAAGTAGTTCTAAGTTCTATCTCTATGGTTTGTTTCCGCCTGAAGTACCCCATGCAGAGACTGGCGAAAAACACTTTCGTTTGAAAGGGGTTGCCAAGCTTCCAAAAAACTACTAGTTTGCTGAAATCTCAGCAAACATTTTTTCACCAAATCTTGATGATACTTGGTGGTAATGATCAGTTCACTAATCCCACTTGGCTGCCCAACTTTCACTCTTCTAGGTTCAAGCGTTCGTTTCCAGTAACAGTTTGAATTTTTAGGTTTCACTCTGTTTTCTGCTATATAGATAGATGTGTTTGAAACTCTAAATCAAACACGGTTTGTGCTAGCTCCGTGAAACTTGACAAAATGAAGTAGTTCTAAGTTCTATCTCTATGGTTTTTTTCCTCTTGAAGTACCCCATGCAGAGACTGGCGAAGAACACTTTCGTTTGAAAGGGGTTGCCAAGCTTACAAAAAACTACTAGTTTGCTGAAATCTCAGCAACCATTTTTTCACCAAATCTTGATGATACTTGGTGGTAATGATCAGTTCACTAAGCCCACTTGGCTGCCCAATTTTCACTCTTCTAGGTTCAAGCGTTCGTTTCCAATAACAATTTGAATTTTTAGGTTTCACTCTGTTTTCTGCTATATAGATAGATGTGTTTGAAACTCTAAATCAAACACGGTTTGTGCTAGCTCCTTGAAACTTGACCAAATGAAGTAGTTCTAAGTTCTATCTCTATGGTTTGTTTCCTCTTGAAGTACCCCATGCAGAGACTGGCGAAAAACACTTTCGTTTTAAAGGGGTTGCCAAGCTTCCAAAAAACTACTAGTTTGCTGAAAACTCAGCAAACATTTTTTCACCAAATCTTGATGATACTTGGTGGTAATGATCAGTTCACTAATTCCACTTGGCTGCCCAACTTTCACTCTTCTAGGTTCAAGCGTTCGTTTCCAGTAACAGTTTGAATTTTTAGGTTTCACTCTGTTTTCTGCTATATAGATAGATGTGTTTGAAACTCTAAATCAAACACGGTTTGTGCTAGCTCCGTGAAACTTGACAAAATGAAGTAGTTCTAAGTTCTATCTCTATGGTTTGTTTCCTCTTGAAGTACCCCATGCAGAGACTGGCGAAGAACACTTTCGTTTGAAAGGGGTTGCCAAGCTTCCAAAAAACTACTCGTTTGCTGAAATCTCAGCAAACATTTTTTCACCAAATCTTGATGATACTTGGTGGTAATGATCAGTTCACTAAGCCCACTTGGCTGCCCAATTTTCACTCTTCTAGGTTCAAGCGTTCGTGTCCAGTAACAGTTTGAATTTTTAGGTTTCACTCTGTTTTCTGCTATATAGATAGATGTGTTTGAAACTCTAAATCAAACACGGTTTGTGCTAGCTCCTTGAAACTTGACAAAATGAAGTAGTTCTAAGTTCTATCTCTATGGTTTGTTTCCTCTTGAAGTACCCCATGCAGAAACTGGCGAAAAACACTTTCGTTTGAAAGGGGTTGCCAAGCTTCCAAAAAACTACTCGATTGCTGAAATCTCATCAAACATTTTTTCACCAAATCTTGATGATACTTGGTGGTAATGATCAGTTCACTAATCCCACTTGGCTGCCCAACTTTCACTCTTCTCGGTTCAAGCGTTCGTTTCCAGTAACAGTTTGAATTTTTAGGTTTCACTCTGTTTTCTGCTATATAGATAGATGTGTTTGAAACTCTAAATCAAACACGGTTTGTGCTAGCTCCCTGAAACTTGACAAAATGAAGTAGTTCTAAGTTCTATCTCTATGGTTTGTTTCCTCTTGAAGTACCCCATGCAGAGACTGGCAAAGAACACTTTCGTTTGAAAGGGGTTGCCAAGCTTCCATAAAACTACTAGTTTGCTGAAATCTCAGCAACCATTTTTTCACCAAATCTTGATGATACTTGGTGGTAATGATCAGTTCACTAAGCCCACTTGGCTGCCCAATTTTCACTCTTCTAGGTTCAAGCGTTCGTTTCCAATAACACTTTGAATTTTTAGGTTTCACTCTGTTTTCTGCTATATAGATAGATGTGTTTGAAACTCTAAATCAAACACGGTTTGTGCTAGCTCCTTGAAACTTGACAAAATGAAGTAGTTCTAAGTTCTATCTCTATGGTTTGTTTCCTCTTGAAGTACCCCATGCAGAAACTGGCGAAAAACACTTTCGTTTGAAAGGGGTTGCCAAGCTTCCAAAAAACTACTGGATTGCTGAAATCTCATCAAACATTTTTTCACCAAATCTTGATGATACTTGGTGGTAATGATCAGTTCACTAATCCCACTTGGCTGCCCAACTTTCACTCTTCTCGGTTCAAGCGTTCGTGTCCAGTAACAGTTTGAATTTTTAGGTTTCACTCTGTTTTCTGCTATATAGATAGATGTGTTTGAAACTCTAAATCAAACACGGTTTGTGCTAGCTCCGTGAAACTTGACAAAATGAAGTAGTTCTAAGTTCTATCTCTATGGTTTGTTTCCTCTTGAAGTACCCCATGCAGAGACTGGCGAAGAACACTTTCGTTTGAAAGGGGTTGCCAAGCTTCCAAAAAACTACTCGTTTGCTGAAATCTCAGCAAACATTTTTTCACCAAATCTTGATGATACTTGGTGGTAATGATCAGTTCACTAAGCCCACTTGGCTGCCGAACTTTCACTCTTCTAGGTTCAAGCGTTCGTTTCCAGTAACAGTTTGAATTTTTAGGTTTCACTCTGTTTTCTGCTATATAGATAGATGTGTTTGAAACTCTAAATCAAACACGGTTTGTGCTAGCTCCTTGAAACTTGACCAAATGAAGTAGTTCTAAGTTCTATCTCTATGGTTTGTTTCCTCTTGAAGTACCCCAAGCAGAGACTGGCTAAGAACACTTTCGTTTGAAAGGGGTTGCCAAGCTTACAAAAAACTACTAGTTTGCTGAAATCTCAGCAACAATTTTTTCACCAAATCTTGATGATACTTGGAGGTAATGATCAGTTCACTAGGCCCACTTGGCTGCCCAATTTTCACTCTTCTAGGTTCAAGCGTTCGTTTCCAATAACACTTTGAATTTTTAGGTTTCACTCTGTTTTCTACTATATAGATAGATGTGTTTGAAACCCTAAATCAAACACGGTTTGTGCTAGCTCCGTGAAACTTGACCAAATGAAGTAGTTCTAAGTTCTATCTCTATGGTTTGTTTCCTCCTGAAGTACCCCATGCAGAGACTGGCGAAAAACACTTTCGTTTTAAAGGGGTTGCCAAGCTTCGAAAAAACTACTAGTTTGCTGAAATCTCAGCAAACATTTTTTCACCAAATCTTGATGATACTTGGTGGTAATGATCAGTTCACTAATCCCACTTGGCTGCCGAACGTTCACTCTTCTAGGTTCAAGCGTTCGTTTCCAGTAACACTTTGAATTTTTAGGTTCACTCTGTTTTCTCCAACATAGATAGCTGTGTTTGAAACTCTAAATCAAACACGGTTTGTGCTAGCTCCTTGAAACTTGAACAAATGAAGTAGTTCTAAGTTCTATCTCTATGGTTTGTTTCCTCTTGAAGTACCCCATGCAGAGACTGGCGAAGAACACTTTCGTTTGAAAGGGGTTGCCAAGCTTCCAAAAAACTACTAGTTTGCTGAAATCTCAGCAAACATTTTTTCACCAAATCTTGATGATACTTGGTGGTAATGATCAGTTCACTAAGCCCACTTGGCTGCCCAATTTTCACTCTTCTAGGTTCAAGGGTTCGTTTCCAGTAACACTTTGAATTTTTAGGTTTCACTCTGTTTTCTGCTATATAGATAGATGTTTTGAAACTCTAAATCAAACACGGTTTGTGCTAGCTCCTTGAAACTTGACCAAATGAAGTAGTTCTAAGTTCTATCTCTATGGTTTGTTTCCTCCTGAAGTACCCCATGCAGAGACTGGCGAAAAACACTTTCGTTTTAAAGGGGTTGCCAAGCTTCCAAAAAACTACTAGTTTGCTGAAATCTCAGCATACATTTTTTCACCAAATCTTGATGATACTTGGTGGTAATTATCAGTTCACTAATCCCACTTGGCTGCCCAACTTTCACTCTTCTAGGTTCAAGCGTTCGTTTCCAGTAACACTTTGAATTTTTAGGTTTCACTCTGTTTTCTGCTATATAGATAGATGTGTTTGAAACTCTAAATCAAACACGATTTGTGCTAGCTCCGTGAAACTTGACAAAATGAAGTAGTCCTAAGTTCTATCTCTATGGTTTGTTTCCTCTTGAAGTACCCCATGCAGAGACTGGCGAAGAACACTTTCGTTTGAAAGGGGTTGCCAAGCTTCCAGAAAACTACTCGTTTGCTGAAATCTCAGCAAACATTTTTTCTCCAAATCTTGATGATAGTTGGTGGTAAAGAAGAGTTCACTAAGGCCACTTGGCTGCCCTATTTTCACTCTTCTAGGTTCAAGCGTTCGTTTCCAGTAACACTTTGAATTTTTAGGTTTCACTCTGTTTTCTGCTATATAGATAGATGTGTTTGAAACTCTAAATCAAACACGGCTTGTGCTAGCTCCTTGAAACTTGACCAAATGAAGTAGTTCTAAGTTCTATCTCTATGGTTTGTTTCCTCCTGAAGTACCCCATGCAGAGACTGGCGAAAAACACTTTCGTTTTAAAGGGGTTGCCAAGCTTCCAAAAAACTACTAGTTTGCTGAATTCTCAGCAAACATTTTTTCACCAAATCTTGATGATACTTGGTGGTAATGATCAGTTCACTAATCCCACTTGGCTGCCCAACTTTCACTCTTCTAGGTTCAAGCGTTCGTTTCCAGTAACACTTTGAATTTTTAGGTTTCACTCTGTTTTCTGCTATATAGATAGATGTTTTTGAAACTCTAAATCAAACACGGTTTGTGCTAGCTCCTTGAAACTTGACCAAATGAAGTAGTTCTAAGTTCTATCTCTATGGTTTGTTTCCGCCTGAAGTACCCCATGCAGAGACTGGCGAAAAACACTTTCGTTTGAAAGGGGTTGCCAAGCTTCCAAAAAACTACTAGTTTGCTGAAATCTCAGCAAACATTTTTTCACCAAATCTTGATGATACTTGGTGGTAATGATCAGTTCACTAATCCCACTTGGCTGCCCAACTTTCACTCTTCTAGGTTCAAGCGTTCGTTTCCAGTAACAGTTTGAATTTTTAGGTTTCACTCTGTTTTCTGCTATATAGATAGATGTGTTTGAAACTCTAAATCAAACACGGTTTGTGCTAGCTCCGTGAAACTTGACAAAATGAAGTAGTTCTAAGTTCTATCTCTATGGTTTTTTTCCTCTTGAAGTACCCCATGCAGAGACTGGCGAAGAACACTTTCGTTTGAAAGGGGTTGCCAAGCTTACAAAAAACTACTAGTTTGCTGAAATCTCAGCAACTATTTTTTCACCAAATCTTGATGATACTTGGTGGTAATGATCAGTTCACTAAGCCCACTTGGCTGCCCAATTTTCACTCTTCTAGGTTCAAGCGTTCGTTTCCAATAACACTTTGAATTTTTAGGTTTCACTCTGTTTTCTGCTATATAGATAGATGTGTTTGAAACTCTAAATCAAACACGGTTTGTGCTAGCTCCTTGAAACTTGACCAAATGAAGTAGTTCTAAGTTCTATCTCTATGGTTTGTTTCCTCTTGAAGTACCCCATGCAGAGACTGGCGAAAAACACTTTCGTTTTAAAGGGGTTGCCAAGCTTCCAAAAAACTACTAGTTTGCTGAAAACTCAGCAAACATTTTTCACCAAATCTTGATGATACTTGGTGGTAATGATCAGTTCACTAATTCCACTTGGCTGCCCAACTTTCACTCTTCTAGGTTCAAGCGTTCGTTTCCAGTAACAGTTTGAATTTTTAGGTTTCACTCTGTTTTCTGCTATATAGATAGATGTGTTTGAAACTCTAAATCAAACACGGTTTGTGCTAGCTCCGTGAAACTTGACAAAATGAAGTAGTTCTAAGTTCTATCTCTATGGTTTGTTTCCTCTTGAAGTACCCCATGCAGAGACTGGCGAAGAACACTTTCGTTTGAAAGGGGTTGCCAAGCTTCCAAAAAACTACTCGTTTGCTGAAATCTCAGCAAACATTTTTTCACCAAATCTTGATGATACTTGGTGGTAATGATCAGTTCACTAAGCCCACTTGGCTGCCCAATTTTCACTCTTCTAGGTTCAAGCGTTCGTTTCCAGTAACACTTTGAATTTTTAGGTTTCACTCTGTTTTCTGCTATATAGATAGATGTGTTTGATACTCTATATCAAACACGGTTTGTGCTAGCTCCTTGAAACTTGACAAAATGAAGTAGTTCTAAGTTCTATCTCTATGGTTTGTTTCCTCTTGAAGTACCCCATGCAGAAACTGGCGAAAAACACTTTCATTTGAAAGGGGTTGCCATGCTTCCAAAAAACTACTAGTTTGCTGAAATCTCAGCAAGCATTTTTTTACCAAATCTTGATGATACTTGGTGGTAATGATCAGTTCACTAATCCCACTTGGCTGCCCAACTTTCACTCGTCTAGGTTCAAGCGTTCGTTTCCAGTAACACTTTGAAATTTTAGGTTTCACTCTGTTTTCTGCTATATAGATAGATGTCTTTGAAACTCTAAATCAAACACGGTTTGTGCTAGCTCCTTGAAAGTTGACAAAATGAAGTAGTTGTTAGTTCTATCTCTATGGTTTTTTTCCTCTTGAAGTACCCCATGCAGAGACTGGCGAAAAAAACTTTCGTTTGAAAGGGGTTGCCAAGCTTCGAAAAAACTACTAGTTTGCTGAAATCTCAGCAAACATTTTTTCACCAAATCTTGATGATACTTGGTGGTAATGATCAGTTCACTAATCCCACTTGGCTGCCCAAATTTTATTCTTCTAGGTTGAAGCTTCCTTTTCCAGTGACTGTTTGAATTTTTAGGTTTCACTCTGTTTTCTCCAACATAGATAGCTGTGTTTGGAATTCTAAATCAAACACGTTTTGTGCTAGCTCCTTGAAACTTGACCAAATGAAGTAGTTCTAAGTTCTATCTCTATGGTTTGTTTCCTCTTCAAGTACCCCGTGCAGAAACTGGCGAAAAACACTTTCGTTTGAAAGGGGTTGCCATGCTTCCAAAAAACTACTAGTTTGCTGAAATCTCAGCAAACATTTTTTCACCAAATCTTGATGATACTTGGTGGTAATGATCAGTTCACTAATCCCAATTGGCTGCCCAACTTTCACTCTTCTAGGTTCAAGCGTTCGTTTCCAGTAACAGTTTGAATTTTAGGTTTCACTCTGTTTTCTAGTATATAGATACATGTGTTTGAAACTCTAAATCAAACACGGTTTGTGCTAGCTCCCTGAAACTTGACAAAATGAAGTAGTTCTAAGTTCTATCTCTATGGTTTGTTTCCTCTTGAAGTACCCCATGCAGAGACTGGCAAAGAACACTTTCGTTTGAAAGGGGTTGCCAAGCTTCCAAAAAACTACTAGTTTGCTGAAATCTCAGCAACCATTTTTTCACCAAATCTTGATGATACTTGGTGGTAATGATCAGTTCACTAAGCCCACTTGGCTGCCCAATTTTCACTCTTCTAGGTTCAAGCGTTCGTTTCCAGTAACACTTTGAATTTTTAGGTTTCACTCTGTTTTCTGCTATATAGATAGATGTGTTTGAAACTCTAAATCAAACACGGTTTGTGCTAGCTCCTTGAAACTTGACAAAATGAAGTAGTTCTAAGTTCTATCTCTATGGTTTGTTTCCTCTTGAAGTACCCCATGCAGAGACTGGCGAAAAACACTTTCGTTTGAAAGGGGTTGAAAAGCTTCCAAAAAACTACTCGTTTGCTGAAATCTCAGCAACCATTTTTTCACCAAATCTTGATGATACTTGGTGGTAATGATCAGTTCACTAATCCCACTTGGCTGCCCAACTTTCACTCTTCTAGGTTCAAGCGTTCGTTTCCAGTAACAGTTTGAATTTTTAGGTTTCACTATGTTTTCTGCTATATAGATAGATGTGTTTGAAACTCTAAATCAAACACGGTTTGTGCTAGCTCCCTGAAACTTGACAAAATGAAGTAGTTGTAAGTTCTATCTCTATGGTTTGTTTCCTCTTGAAGTACCCCATGCAGAAACTGGCGAAAAACACTTTCGTTTGAAAGGGGTTGCCATGCTTCCAAGAAACTACTAGTTTGCTGAAATCTCAGCAAATATTTTTTCACCAAATCTTGATGATACTTGGTGGTAATGATCAGTTCACTAATCCCACTTGGCTGCCCAACTTTCACTCTACTAGGTTCAAGCGTTCTTTTCCAGTAACAGTTTGCATTTTTAGGTTTCACTCTGTTTTCTGCTATATAGATAGATGTGTTTGAAACTCTAAATCAAACACGGTTTGTGCTAGCTCCGTGAAACTTGACAAAATGAAGTAGTTCTAAGTTCTATCTCTATGGTTTGTTTCCTCTTGAAGTACCCCATGCAGAGACTGGTGAAGAACAGTTTCGTTTGAAAGGGGTTGCCAAGCTTCCAAAAAACTACTCGTTTGCTGAAATCTCAGCAACCATTTTTTCACCAAATCTTGATGGTACTTGGTGGTAATGATCAGTTCACTAAGCCCACTTGGCTGCCCTATTTTCACTCTTCTAGGTTCAAGCGTTCGTTTCCAGTAACAGTTTGAATTTTTATGTTTCACTCTGTTTTCTGCTATATAGATAGATGTGTTTGAAACTCTAAATCAAACACGGTTTGTGCTAGCTCCTTGAAACTTGACAAAATGAAGTAGTTCTAAGTTCTATCTCTATGGTTTGTTTCCTCTTGAAGTACCCCATGCAGAAACTGGCGAAAAACACTTTCGTTTGAAAGGGGTTGCCAAGCTTCCAAAAAACTACTCGATTGCTGAAATCTCATCAAACATTTTTTCACCAAATCTTGATGATACTTGGTGGTAATGATCAGTTCACTAATCCCACTTGGCTGCCCAACTTTCACTCTTCTCGGTTCAAGCGTTCATTTCCAGTAACAGTTTGAATTTTTAGGTTTCACTCTGTTTTCTGCTATATAGATAGATGTGTTTGAAACTCTAAATCAAACACGGTTTGTGCTAGCTCCCTGAAACTTGAAAAAATGAAGTAGTTCTAAGTTCTATCTCTATGGTTTGTTTCCTCTTGAAGTACCCCATGCAGAGACTGGCAAAGAACACTTTCGTTTGAAAGGGGTTGCCAAGCTTCCATAAAACTACTAGTTTGCTGAAATCTCAGCAACATTTTTTCACCAAATCTTGATGATACTTGGTGGTAATGATCAGTTCACTAAGCCCACTTGGCTGCCCAATTTTCACTCTTCTAGGTTCAAGCGTTCGTTTCCAATAACACTTTGAATTTTTAGGTTTCACTCTGTTTTCTGCTATATAGATAGATGTGTTTGAAACTCTAAATCAAACACGGTTTGTGCTAGCTCCTTGAAACTTGACAAAATGAAGTAGTTCTAAGTTCTATCTCTATGGTTTGTTTCCTCTTGAAGTACCCCATGCAGAAACTGGCGAAAAACACTTTCGTTTGAAAGGGGTTGCCAAGCTTCCAAAAAACTACTGGATTGCTGAAATCTCATCAAACATTTTTTCACCAAATCTTGATGATACTTGGTGGTAATGATCAGTTCACTAATCCCACTTGGCTGCCCAACTTTCACTCTTCTCGGTTCAAGCGTTCGTGTCCAGTAACAGTTTGAATTTTTAGGTTTCACTCTGTTTTCTGCTATATAGATAGATGTGTTTGAAACTCTAAATCAAACACGGTTTGTGCTAGCTCCGTGAAACTTGACAAAATGAAGTAGTTCTAAGTTCTATCTCTATGGTTTGTTTCCTCTTGAAGTACCCCATGCAGAGACTGGCGAAGAACACTTTCGTTTGAAAGGGGTTGCCAAGCTTCCAAAAAACTACTCGTTTGCTGAAATCTCAGCAAACATTTTTTCACCAAATCTTGATGATACTTGGTGGTAATGATCAGTTCACTAAGCCCACTTGGCTGCCGAACTTTCACTCTTCTAGGTTCAAGCGTTCGTTTCCAGTAACACTTTGAATTTTTAGGTTTCACTCTGTTTTCTGCTATATAGATAGATGTGTTTGATACTCTATATCAAACACGGTTTGTGCTAGCTCCTTGAAACTTGACAAAATGAAGTAGTTCTAAGTTCTATCTCTATGGTTTGTTTCCTCTTGAAGTACCCCATGCAGAAACTGGCGAAAAACACTTTCATTTGAAAGGGGTTGCCATGCTTCCAAAAAACTACTAGTTTGCTGAAATCTCAGCAAGCATTTTTTTACCAAATCTTGATGATACTTGGTGGTAATGATCAGTTCATTAATCCCACTTTCCTGCCCAACTTTCACTCGTCTAGGTTCAAGCGTTCGTTTCCAGTAACACTTTGAATTTTTAGGTTTCACTCTGTTTTCTGCTATATAGATAGATGTGTTTGAAACTCTAAATCAAACACGGTTTGTGCTAGCTCCTTGAACCTTGACCAAATGAAGTAGTTCTAAGTTCTATCTCTATGGTTTGTTTCCTCTTGAAGTACCCCATGCAGAGACTGGCGAAAAACACTTTCGTTTGAAAGGGGTTGCCAAGCTTCCAAAAAACTACTAGTTTGCTGAAATCTCAGCAAACATTTTTTTCACCAAAACTTGATGATACTTGGTGGTAATGATCAGTTCACTAAGCAAACTTGGCTGCCCAATTTTTACTCTTCTAGGTTCAAGCGTTCGTTTCCAGTAACACTTTGAAATTTTAGGTTTCACTCTGTTTTCTGCTATATAGATAGATGTCTTTGAAACTCTAAATCAAACACGGTTTTTGCTAGCTCCTTGAAACTTGACAAAATGAAGTAGTTGTTAGTTGTATCTTTATGGTTTTTTTCCTCTTGAAGTACCCCATGCAGAGACTGGCGAAAAAAACTTTCGTTTGAAAGGGGTTGCCAAGCTTCGAAAAAACTACTAGTTTGCTGAAATCTCAGCAAACATTTTTTCACCAAATCTTGATGATACTTGGTGGTAATGATCAGTTCACTAATCCCACTTGGCTGCCCAAATTTTATTCTTCTAGGTTGAAGCTTTCGTTTCCAGTGACTGTTTGAATTTTTAGGTTTCACTCTGTTTTCTCCAACATAGATAGCTGTGTTTGGAATTCTAAATCAAACACGGTTTGTGCTAGCTCCTTGAAACTTGACCAAATGAAGTAGTTCTAAGTTCTATCTCTATGGTTTGTTTCCTCTTGAAGTACCCCGTGCAGAAACTGGCGAAAAACACTTTCGTTTGAAAGGGGTTGCCATGCTTCCAAAAAACTACTAGTTTGCTGAAATCTCAGCAAACATTTTTTCACCAAATCTTGATGATACTTGGTGGTAATGATCAGTTCACTAATCCCAATTG
>NW_027511630.1:0-23144 GCF_048772815.1 Callospermophilus lateralis | reverse complement strand
ATTTAGAGTTCTAACTGCATCTGTCAATATAGGAGAAAACGCAGTGAAACCTAAAAATTCAAACTGTTCCTGCAAACGAATGCTTCAAACTAGGAGAACGAAACTTGGGCATCCAAGTTTGATTGGTGTACTGCTCATTACTTGAAGTTATCAGGAAGGTCGGATGAAAAAATATACATTGAGATTTCAGGAGATGGTAGTTTTTTGGAAGCTTAACAATGCCTTTCATTGAAAGTGTTATTCGCCAGTCTCTGCTTAAGGCTACATCAAGAGGAAACAAACCTTAGGGATAGAACGTAGAACTACTTTATTGTGTCAAGTTTCAAGAAGCTACCACAAACCGTGTTTGATTTAGAGTTCGAACTGCATCTGTCAATATAGGAGAAAACAGAGTGAAACCTAAACATTCAAACTGTTCCTGCAAACGAATGCTTCAACATAGGAGAACGAAACTTGGGCATCCAAGTTTGATTGGTGTACTGCTCATTACTTGAAAGTATCATGAAGTTCGGAAGAAAAAATTTACGTTGTGATTGCAGGAGACTCTAGTTTTTTGGCAGCCTAACAATGCCTTTCATTGAATGAGTTATTCGCCAGTCTCTGCTTAAGGCTACATCAAGAGGAAACAAACCTTAGAGATAGAACGTAGAACTACTGTATTGTGTCAAGTTTCAAGAAGCTAGCACAAACCGTGTTTGATTTAGAGTTCTAACTGCATCTGTCAATATAGAAGAAAACGCAGTGAAACCTAAAAATTCAAACTGTTCCTGCAAACGAATGCTTCAACCTAGGAGAACGAAACTTGGACATCCAAGTTTGATTGGTGTACTGCACATTACTTGAAAGTATCATGAAGTTCGGAAGAAAAAATGTACGTTGTGATTTCAGGGGACTGTAGTTTTTTGGCAGCTTACCAACGCCTTTCATTGAATGAGTTATTCGCCAGTCTCTGCTTAAGGCTACATCAAGAGGAAACAAACCTTAGGGATAGAACGTAGAACTACTTTATTGTGTCAAGTTTCAAGAAGCTACCACAAACCGTGTTTGATTTAGAGTTCGAACTGCATCTGTCAATATAGGAGAAAACAGAGTGAAACCTAAAAATTCAAACTGTTGCTGCAAACGAATGCTTCAACATAGGAGAACGAAACTTGGACATCCAAGTTTGATTGGTGTACTGCTCATTACTTGAAAGTATCATGAAGTTCGGAAGAAAAAATATATGTTGTGATTTCAGGAGATGGTAGTTTTTTGGAAGCTTAACAATGACTTTCATTGAATGTGTTATTCGCCAGTCTCTGCTTAAGGCTACATCAAGAGGAAACAAACCTTAGAGTTAGAACGTAGAACTACTGTATTGTGTCAAGTTTCAAGAGGCTAGCACAAACCGTGTTTGATTTAGAGTTCTAACTGCATCTGTCAATATAGAAGAAAACGCAGTGAAACCTAAAAATTCAAACTTCTCCTGCAAACGAATGCTTCAAACTAGGAGAACGAAACATGGACATCCAACTTTGATTGGTGTACTGCTCATTACTTGAAAGTATCATGAAGGTCGGAAAAAAATTTATGTTGTGATTTCAGGAGACTGTAGTTTTTTGGCAGCCTACCAACGCCTTTCATTGAATGAGTTATTCGCCAGTCTCTGCTTAAGGCTACATCAAGAGGAAACAAACCTTAGAGATAGAACGTAGAACTACTGTATTGTGTCAAGTTTCAAGAAGCTACCACAAACCGTGTTTTATTTAGAGTTCCAACTGCATCTGTCAATATAGGAGAAAACGCAGTGAAACCTGAAAATTCAAACTGTTCCTGCAAACGAATGCTTCAACGTAGGAGAACGAAACATGGGCATCCAAGTTTGATTGGTGTACTGCTCATTACTTGAAGTTATCATGAAGGTCGGAAGAAAAAATATATGTTGTGATTTCAGGAGACTGTAGTTTTTTGGCAGCCTACCAACGCCTTTCATTGAATGAGTTATTCGCCAGTCTCTGCTTAAGGCTACATCAAGAGAAAACAAACCTTAGAGATAGAACGTAGAACTACTGTATTGTGTCAAGTTTCAAGAAGCTACCAAAAACCGTGTTTGATTTAGAGTTCTAACTGCATCTGTCAATAGAGGAGAAAACGCAGGGAAACCTAAAAATTCAAACTGTTCCTGCAAACGAATGCTTCAACCTAGGAGAACGAAACTTGGACATCCAAGTTTGATTGGTGTACTGCACATTACTTGAAAGTATCATGAAGGTCGGAAGAAAAAATGTATGTTGTGATTTCAGGAGACTGTAGTTTTTTGGCAGCCTACCATGGCCTTTCATTGAATGAGTTATTCGCCAGTCTCTGCTTAAGGCTACATCAAGAGGAAACAAACCTTAGAGTTAGAACGTAGAACTACTGTATTGTGTCAAATTTCAAGAAGCTAGCACAAACCATGTTTGATTTAGAGTTCTAACTGCATCTGTCAATATAGAAGAAAACGCAGTGAAACCTAAAAATTCAAACTGTTCCTGAAAAGGAATGCTTCAACCTAGGAGAACGAAACTTGGCCACCCAAGTTGATTGGTGTACTGCTCATTACTTGAAGTTATCATGAAGGTCGGAAGAAAAAATATATGTTGTGATTGCAGGAGACTCTCGTTTTTGGCAGCCTAACAATGCCTTTCATTGAATGAGTTATTCGCCAGTCCCTGCTTAAGGCTACATCAAGAGGAAACAAACCTTAGAGTTAGAACGTAGAACTACTGTATTGTGTCAAATTTCAAGAAGCTAGCACAAACCGTGTTTGATTTAGAGTTCTAACTGCATCTGTCAATATAGAAGAAAACGCAGTGAAACCTAAAAATTCAAACTGTTCCTGCAAACGAATGCTTCAACCTAGGAGAACAAAACTTGGACATCCAAGTTTGATTGGTGTACTGCTCATTACTTGAAAGTATCATGAAGTTCGGAAGAAAAAATATATGTTGTGATTTCAGGAGATGCTAGTTTTTTGGAAGCTTAACAATGACTTTCATTGAATGTGTTATTCGCCAGTCTCTGCTTAAGGCTACATCAAGAGGAAACAAACCTTAGAGATAGAACGTAGAACTACTGTATTGTGTCAAGTTTCAAGAAGCTACCACAAACCGTGTTTAATTTAGAGTTCTAACTGCATCTGTCAATATAGGAGAAAACGCAGTGAAACCTAAAAATTCAAACTGTTCCTTCAAACGAATGCTTCAACCTAGGAGAACAAAACTTGGACATCCAAGTTTGATTGGTGTACTGCCCATTACTTGAAAGTATCATGAAGTTCGGAAGAAAAAATATATGTTGTGATTTCAGGAGATGGTAGTTTTTTGGAAGCTTAACAATGACTTTCAATGAATGTGTTATTCGCCAGTCTCTGCCTAAGGCTACATCAAAAGGAAACAAACCTTAGATTTAGAAAGTAGAACTACTGTATTGTGTCAAGTTTCAAGAGGCTAGCACAAACCGTGTTTGATTTAGAGTTCTAACTGCATCTGTCAATAAAGAAGAAAACGCAGTGAAACCTAAAAATTCAAACTTCTCCTGCAAACGAATTCTTCAACCTAGGAGAACGAAACATGGATATCCAAGTTTGATTGGTGTACTGCTCATTACTTGAAAGTATCATGATGGTCCGAAGAAAAAATATATGTTGTGATTTCAGGAGACTGTAGTTTTTTTGCAGCCTACCAACGCCTTTCATTGAATGAGTTATTCGCCAGTCTCTGCTTAAGGCTACATGAAGAGGAAACAAACCTTAGAGATAGAACGTAGAACTACAGTATTGTGTCAAGTTTCAAGAAGCTACCACAAACCGTGTTTTATTTAGAGTTCCAACTGCATCTGTCAATATAGGAGAAAACGCAGTGAAACCTGAAAATTCAAACTGTTCCTGCAAACGAATGCTTCAACGTAGGAGAACGAAACATGGGCATCCAAGTTTGATTGGTGTACTGCTCATTACTTGAAGTTATCATGAAGGTCGGAAGAAAAAATATATGTTGTGATTTCAGGAGACTGTAGTTTTTTGGCAGCCTACCAACGCCTTTCATTGAATGAGTTATTCGCCATTACATCAAGAGGAAACAAACCTTAGAGATAGAACGTAGAACTACTGTATTGTGTCAAGTTTCAAGAAGCTACCACAAACCGTGTTTGATTTAGAGTTCTAACTGCATCTGTCAATATAGGAGAAAACGCAGGGAAACCTAAAAATTCAAACTGTTCCTGCAAACGAATGCTTCAACCTAGGAGAACGAAACTTGGACATCCAAGTTTGATTGGTGTACTGCTCATTACTTGAAAGTATCATGATGGTCGGAAGAAAAAATATATGTTGTGATTTCAGGAGACTGTAGTTTTTTGGCAGCCTAACAATGCCTTTCATTGAATGAGTTATTCGCCAGGCTCTGCTTAAGGCTACATCAAAAGGAAATAAACCTTAGAGATAGAACGTAGAACTACTGTATTGTGTCAAGTTTCAAGAAGCTAGCACAAACCGTGTTTGATTTAGAGTTCTAACTGCATCTGTCAATATAGAAGAAAACGCAGTGAAACCTAAAAATTCAAACTGTTCCTGCAAACGAATGCTTCAACCTAGGAGAACGAAACATGGACATCCAAGTTTGATTGGTGTACTGCTCATTACTTGAAAGTATCATGAAGGTCGGAAGAAAAAATATATGTTGTGATTTCAGGAGACTGTAGTTTTTTGGCAGCCTACCAACGCCTTTCATTGAATGAGTTATTCGCCAGTCTCTGCTTAAGGCTACATCAAGAGGAAACAAACCTTAGAGATAGAACGTAGAACTACAGTATTGTTTCAAGTTTCAAGAAGCTACCACAAACCGTGTTTTATTTAGAGTTCAACTGCATCTGTCAATATAGGAGAAAACGCAGTGAAACCTGAAAATTCAAACTGTTCCTGCAAACGAATGCTTCAACGTAGGAGAACGAAACTTGGGCATCCAAGTTTGATTGGTGTACTGCTCATTACTTGAAGTTATCATGAAGGTCGGAAGAAAAAATATATGTTGTGATTTCAGGAGACTGTAGTTTTTTGGCAGCCTACCAACACCTTTCATTTAATGAGTTATTCGCCAGTCTCTGCTTAAGGCTACATCAAGAGGAAACAAACCTTAGAGATAGAACGTAGAACTACTGTATTGTGTCAAGTTTCAAGAAGCTACCACAAACCGTGTTTGATTTAGAGTTCTAACTGCATCTGTCAATAGAGGAGAAAACGCAGGGAAACCTAAAAATTCAAACTGTTCCTGCAAACGAATGCTTCAACCTAGGAGAACGAAACTTGGACATCCAAGTTTGATTGGTGTACTGCACATTACTTGAAAGTATCATGAAGGTCGGAAGAAAAAATGTATGTTGTGATTTCAGGAGACTGTAGTTTTTTGGCAGCCTACCATCGCCTTTCATTGAATGAGTTATTCGCCAGTCTCTGCTTAAGGCTACATCAAGAGGAAACAAACCTTAGAGTTAGAACGTAGAACTACTGTATTGTGTCAAATTTCAAGAAGCTAGCACAAACCGTGTTTGATTTAGAGTTCTAACTGCATCTGTCAATATAGAAGAAAACGCAGTGAAACCTAAAAATTCAAACTGTTCCTGCAAAGGAATGCTTCAACCTAGGAGAACGAAACTTGGGCACACAAGTTTGATTGGTGTACTGCTCATTACTTGAAAGTATCATGAAGTTCGGAAGAAAAAATATATGTTGTGATTTCAGGAGATGGTAGTTTTTTAAAAGCTTAACAATGCCTTTCATTGAATGTGTTATTCGCCAGTCTCTGCTTAAGGCTACATCAAGAGGAAACAAACCTTAGAGTTAGAACGTAGAACTACTGTATTGTGTCAAGTTTCAAGAGGCTAGCACAAACCGTGTTTGTTTTAGAGTTCTAACTGCATCTGTCACTATAGAAGAAAACGCTGTGAAACCTAAAAATTCAAACTCTTCCTGCAAACGAATGCTTCAACTTAGGAGAACGAAAGTTGGACATCCAAGTTTGATTGGTATACTGCTCATTACTTGAAAGTATCATGAAGTTCGGAAGAAAAAATATATGTTGTGATTTCAGGAGATGGTAGTTTTTTGAAAGCTTAACAATGCCTTTCATTGAATGTGTTATTCGCCAGTCTCTGCTTAAGGCTACATCAAGAGGAAACAAACCTTAGAGTTAGAACGTAGAACTACTGTATTGTGTCAAGTTTCAAGAGGCTAGCACAAACAGTGTTTGATTTAGAGTTCTAACTGCATCTGTCAATATAGAAGAAAACGCAGTGAAACCTAAAAATTCAAACTGTTCCTGCAAACGAATGCTTCAACCTAGGAGAACGAAACTTGGACATCCAAGTTTGATTGGTGTACTGCTCATTTCTTGAAAGTATCATGAAGGTCGGAAGAAAAAATATATGTTGTGATTTCAGGAGACTGTAGTTTTTTGGCAGCCTACCCACGCCTTTCATTGAATGAGTTATTCGCCAGTCTCTGCTTAAGGCTACATCAGGAGGAAACAAACCTTAGAGTTAGAACGTAGAACTACTGTATTGTGTCAAGTTTCAAGAAGCTACCACAAACCGTGTTTGATTTAGAGTTCTAACTGCATCTGTCAATATAGTAGAAAACGCAGTGAAACCTAAAAATTCAAACTGCTCGTGCAAACGAATGCTTCAACCTAGGAGAACGAAACTTGGAAATCCAAGTTTGATTGGTGTACTGCACATTACTTGAAAGTATCATGAAGGTCGGAAGAAAAAATGTATGTTTTGATTTCAGGATTCTGTAGTTTTTTGGCAGCCTACCAACGCCTTTCATTGAATGAGTTATTCGCCAGTCTCTGCTTAAGGCTACATCAAGAGGAAACAAACCTTAGAGTTAGAACGTAGAACGTATTGTGTCAACTTTCAAGAAGCTAGCACAAACCGTGTTTGATTTAGAGTTCTAACTGCATCTGTCAATATAGAAGAAAACGCAGTGAAACCTAAAAATTCAAACTGTTCCTGCAAACGAATGCTTCAACCTAGGAGAACGAAACTTGGACATCCAAGTTTAATTGGTGTACTGCTCATTACTTGAAAGTATCATGAAGTTCGGAAGAAAAAATATATGTTGTGATTTCAGGAGATGGTAGTTTTTTGGAAGCTTAACAATGACTCTCATTGAATGTGTTATTCGCCAGTCTCTGCTTAAGGCTACATCAAGAGGAAACAAACCTTAGAGTTAGAACGTAGAACTACTGTATTGTGTCAAGTTTCAAGAGGCTAGCACAAACCGTGTTTGATTTAGAGTTCTAACTGCATCTGTCACTATAGAAGAAAACGCAGTGAAACCTAAAAATTCATACTCTTCCTGCAAACGAATGCTTCAACCTAGGAGAACGAAACTTGGACATCCAAGTTTGATTGGTGTACTGCTCATTACTTGAAAGTATCATGAAGTTCGGAAGAAAAAATATATGTTGTGATTTCAGGAGATGGTAGTTTTTTGAAAGCTTAACAATGCCTTTCATTGAATGTGTTATTCGCCAGTCTCTCCTTAAGGGCTACATCAAGAGGAAACAAACCTTAGAGTTAGAACGTAGAACTACTGTATTGTGTCAAGTTTCAAGAGCTAGCACAAACCGTGTTTGATTTAGAGTTCTAACTGCATCTGTCAATATAGAAGAAAACGCAGTGAAACTAAAAATTCAAACTCTTCCTGCAAACGAATGCTTCAACCTAGGAGAACGAAACTTGGGCATCCAAGTTTGATTGGTGTACTGCTCATTACTTGAAGTTATCATGAAGGTCGGAAGAAAAAATATATGTTGTGATTTCAGGAGACTGTAGTTTTTTGGCAGCCTACCAACGCCTTTCATTGAATGAGTTATTCGCCAGTCTCTGCTTAAGGCTACATCAGGAGGAAACAAACCTTAGAGTTAGAACGTAGAACTACTGTATTGTGTCAAGTTTCAAGAGGCTAGCACAAACCGTGTTTGTTTTAGATTTCTAACTGCATCTGTCAATATAGAAGAAAACGCAGTGAAACCTAAAAATTCAAACTTCTACTGCAAACGAATGCTTCAACCTAGGAGAACGAAACATGGACATCCAAGTTTGATTGGTGTACTGCTCATTACTTGAAAGTATCATGAAGGTCGGAAGAAAAAATATATGTTGTGATTTCAGGAGACTGTAGTTTTTTGGCAGCCTACCAACGCCTTTCATTGAATGAGTTATTCGCCAGTCTCTGCTTAAGGCTACATCAAGAGGAAACAAACCTTAGAGATAGAACGTAGAACTACAGTATTGTGTCAAGTTTCAAGAAGCTACCACAAACCGTGTTTTAATTAGAGTTCTAACTGCATCTGTCAATATAGGAGAAAACGCAGTGAAACCTGAAAATTCAAACTGTTCCTGCAAACGAATGCTTCAACGTAGGAGAACGAAACTTGGGCATCCAAGTTTGATTGGTGTACTGCTCATTACTTGAAGTTATCATGAATGTCGGAAGAAAAAATATATGTTGTGATTTCAGGAGACTGTAGTTTTTTGGCAGCCTACCAACGCCTTTCATTGAATGAGTTATTCGCCAGTCTCTGCTTAAGGCTACATCAAGAGGAAACAAACCTTAGAGATAGAACGTAGAACTACTGTATTGTGTCAAGTTTCAAAAAGCTAGCACAAACCGTGTTTGATTTAGAGTTCTAACTGCATCTGTCAATATAGAAGAAAACGCAGTGAAACCTAAAAATTCAAACTGTTCCTGCAAAGGAATGCTTCAACCTAGGAGAACGAAACTTGGACATCCAAGTTTGATTGGTGTACTGCTCATTACTTGAAAGTATCATGAAGGTCGGAAGAAAAAATATATGTTGTGATTTCAGGAGACTGTAGTTTTTTTGGCAGCCTACCAACGCCTTTCATTGAATGAGTTATTCGCCAGTCTCTGTTTAAGGCTACATCAAGAGGAAACAAACCTTAGAGTTAGAACGTAGAACTACTTATTGTGTCAAGTTTCAAGAGGCTAGCACAAACCGTGTTTGATTTAGAGTTCTAACTGCATCTGTCACTATAGAAGAAAACGCAGTGAAACCTAAAAATTCATACTCTTCCTGCAAACGAATGCTTCAACCTAGGAGAACGAAACTTGGACATCCAAGTTTGATTGGTGTACTGCTCATTACTTGAAAGAATCATGAAGTTCGGAAGTAAAAATATATGTTGTGATTTCAGGAGATGGTAGTTTTTTGAAAGCTTAACAATGCCTTTCATTGAATGTGTTATTCGCCAGTCTCTGCTTAAGGCTACATCAAGAGGAAACAAACCTTAGAGTTAGAACGTAGAACTACTGTATTGTGTCAAGTTTCAAGAGGCTAGCACAAACCGTGTTTGATTTAGAGTTCTAACTGCATCTGTCAATATAGAAGAAAACGCAGTGAAACCTAAAAATTCAAACTCTTCCTGCAAACGAATGCTTCAACCTAGGAGAACGAAACTTGGGCATCCAAGTTTGATTGGTGTACTGCTCATTACTTGAAGTTATCATGAAGTTCGGAAGAAAAAATATATGTTGTGATTTCAGGAGACTGTAGTTTTTTGGCAGCCTACCAACGCCTTTCATTGAATGAGTTATTCGCCAGTCTCTGCTTAAGGCTACATCAGGAGGAAACAAACGTTAGAGTTAGAACGTAGAACTACTGTATTGTGTCAAGTTTCAAGAGGCTAGCACAAACCGTGTTTGATTTAGAGTTCTAACTGCATCTGTCAATATAGGAGAAAACGCAGTGAAACCTGAAAATTCAAACTTCTCCTGCAAACGAATGCTTCAACCTAGGAGAACGAAACATGGACATCCAAGTTTGATTGGTGTACTGCTCATTACTTGAAAGTATCATGAACGTCGGAAGAAAAAATATATGTTGTGATTTCAGGAGACTGTAGTTTTTTGGCAGCCTACCAACTCCTTTCATTGAAGAGTTATTCGCCAGTCTCTGCTTAAGGCTACATCAAGAGGAAACAAACCTTAGAGATAGAACGTAGAACTACTGTATTGTGTCAAGTTTCAAGAAGCTACCACAAACCGTGTTTGATTTAGAGTTCTAACTGCATCTGTCAATATAGGAGAAAACGCAGGGAAACCTAAAAATTCAAACTGTTCCTGCAAACGAATGCTTCAACCTAGGAGAATGAAACTTGGACATCCAAGTTTGATTGGTGTACTGCACATTACTTGAAAGTATCATGAAGGTCGGAAGAAAAATGTATGTTGTGATTTCAGGAGACTGTAGTTTTTTGGCAGCCTACCAACGCCTTTCATTGAATGAGTTATTCGCCAGTCTCTGCTTAAGGCTACATCAAGAGGAAACAAACCTTAGAGTTAGAACGTAGAACTACTGTATTGTGTCAAATTTCAAGAAGCTAGCACAAACGGTGTTTAATTTAGAGTTCTAACTGCATCTGTCAATATAGAAGAAAACGCAGTGAAACCTAAAAATTCAAACTGTTCCTGCAAACGAATGCTTCAACCTAGGAGAAAAAAACTTGGACATCCAAGTTTGATTGGTGTACTGCTCATTACTTGAAAGTATCATGAAGTTCGGAAGAAAAAAATATATGTTGTGATTTCAGGAGATGGTAGTTTTTTGGAAGCTTAACAATGGCTTTCATTGAATGTGTTATTCGCCAGTCTCTGCTTAAGGCTACATCAAGAGGAAACAATCCTTAGAGTTAGAACGTAGAACTACTGTATTGTGTCAAGTTTCAAGAGGCTAGCACAAACCGTGTTTGTTTTAGAGTTCTAACTGCATCTGTCACTATAGAAGAAAACGCAGTGAAACCTAAAAATTCAAACTCTTCCTGCAAACGAATGCTTCAACTTAGGAGAACGAAAGTTGGACATCCAAGTTTGATTGGTATACTGCTCATTACTTGAAAGTATCATGAAGTTCGGAAGAAAAAATATATGTTGTGATTTCAGGAGATGGTAGTTTCTTGAAAGCTTAACAATGCCTTTCATTGAATGTGTTATTCGCCAGTCTCTGCTTAAGGCTACATCAAGAGGAAACAAACCTTAGAGTTAGAACGTAGAACTACTGTATTGTGTCAAGTTTCAAGAGGCTAGCACAAACCGTGTTTGATTTAGAGTTCTAACTGCATCTGTCAATATAGAAGAAAACGCAGTGAAACCTAAAAATTCAAACTGTTCCTGCAAACGAATGCTTCAACCTAGGAGAACGAAACTTGGACATCCAAGTTTGATTGGTGTACTGCTCATTACTTGAAAGTATCATGAAGGTCGGAAGAAAAAATATATGTTGTGATTTCAGGAGACTGTAGTTTTTTGGCAGCCTACCAACGCCTTTCATTGAATGAGTTATTCGCCAGTCTCTGCTTAAGGCTACATCAGGAGGAAACAAACCTTCGAGTTAGAACGTAGAACTACTGTATTGTGTCAAGTTTCAAGAAGCTAGCACAAACCGTGATTGATTTAGAGTTCTAACTGCATCTGTCAATATAGAAGAAAACGCAGTGAAACCTAAAAATTCAAACTGCTCGTGCAAACGAATGCTTCAACCTAGGAGAACGAAACTTGGACATTCAAGTTTGATTGGTGTACTGCACATTACTTGAAAGTATCATGAAGGTCGGAAGAAAAATGTATGTTGTGATTTCAGGATTCTGTAGTTTTTTGGCAGCCTACCAACGCCTTTCATTGAATGAGTTATTCGCCAGTCTCTGCTTAAGGCTACATCAAGAGGAAACAAACCTTAGAAATAGAATGTAGAACGTATTGTGTCAACTTTCAAGAAGCTAGCACAAACCGTGTTTGATTTAGAGTTCTAACTGCATCTGTCAATATAGAAGAAAATGCAGTGAAACCTAAAAATTCAATCTGTTCTTGCAAACGAATGCTTCAACCTAGGAGAACGAAACTTGGACATCCAAGTTTGATTGGTGTACTGCTCATTACTTGAAAGTATCATGAAGTTCGGAAGAAAAAATATATGTTGTGATTTCAGGAGATGGTAGTTTTTTGGAAGCTTAACAATGACTCTCATTGAATGTGTTATTCGCCAGTCTCTGCTTAAGGCAACATCAAGAGGAAACAAACCTTAGAGTTAGAACGTAGAACTACTGTATTGTGTCAAGTTTCAAGAGGCTAGCACAAACCGTGTTTGATTTAGAGTTCTAACTGCATCTGTCACTATAGAAGAAAACGCAGTGAAACCTAAAAATTCATACTCTTCCTGCAAACGAATGCTTCAACCTAGGAGAACGAAACTTGGACATCCAAGTTTGATTGGTGTACTGCTCATTACTTGAAAGTATCATGAAGTTCGGAAGAAAAAATATATGTTGTGATTTCAGGAGATGGTAGTTTTTTGAAAGCTTAACAATGCCTTTCATTGAATGTGTTATTCGCCAGTCTCTCCTTAAGGCTACATCAAGAGGAAACAAACCTTAGAGTTAGAACGTAGAACTACTGTATTGTGTCAAGTTTCAAGAGGCTAGCACAAACCGTGTTTGATTTAGAGTTCTAACTGCATCTGTCAATATAGAAGAAAACGCAGTGAAACCTAAAAATTCAAACTCTTCCTGCAAACGAATGCTTCAACCTAGGAGAACGAAACTTGGGCATCCAAGTTTGATTGGTGTACTGCTCATTATTGAAGTTATCATGAAGTTCGGAAGAAAAAATATATGTTGTGATTTCAGGAGACTGTAGTTTTTTGGCAGCCTACCAACGCCTTTCATTGAATGAGTTATTCGCCAGTCTCTGCTTAAGGCTACATCAGGAGGAAACAACCCTTAGAGTTAGAACGTAGAACTACTGTATTGTGTCAAGTTTCAAGAGGCTAGCACAAACCGTGTTTGATTTAGAGTTCTAACTGCATCTGTCAATATAGGAGAAAACGCAGTGAAACCTGAAAATTCAAACTTCTCCTGCAAACGAATGCTTCAACCTAGGAGAACGAAACATGGACATCCAAGTTTGATTGGTGTACTGCTCATTACTTGAAAGTATCATGAACGTCGGAAAAAAAATATATGTTGTGATTTCAGGAGACTGTAGTTTTTTGGCAGCCTACCAACTCCTTTCATTGAAGAGTTATTCGCCAGTCTCTGCTTAAGGCTACATCAAGAGGAAACAAACCTTAGAGATAGAACGTAGAACTACTGTATTGTGTCAAGTTTCAAGAAGCTACCACAAACCGTGTTTGATTTAGAGTTCTAACTGCATCTGTCAATATAGGAGAAAACGCAGTGAAACCTGAAAATTCAAACTGTTCCTGCAAACGAATGCTTCAACGTAGGAGAACGAAACTTGGGCATCCAAGTTTGATTGGTGTACTGCTCATTACTTGAAGTTATCATGAAGGACGGAAGAAAAAATATATGTTGTGATTTCAGGAGACTGTAGTTTTTTGGCAGCCTACCAACGCCTTTCATTGAATGAGTTATTCGCCAGTCTCTGCTTAAGGCTACATCAAGAGGAAACAAACCTTAGAGATAGAACGTAGAACTACTGTATTGTGTCAAGTTTCAAGAAGCTAGCACAAACCGTGTTTGATTTAGAGTTCTAACTGCATGTGTCAATATAGAAGAAAACGCAGTGAAACCTAAAAATTCAAACTGTTCCTGCAAAGGAATGCTTCAACCTAGGAGAACGAAACTTGGACATCCAAGTTTGATTGGTGTACTGCTCATTACTTGAAAGTATCATGAAGGTCGGAAGAAAAAATATATGTTGTGATTTCAGGAGACTGTAGTTTTTTGGCAGCCTACCAACGCCTTTCATTGAATGAGTTATTCGCCAGTCTCTGCTTAAGGCTACATCAAGAGGAAACAAACCTTAGAGTTAGAACGTAGAACTACTGTATTGTGTCAAGTTTCAAGAAGCTAGCACAAACCGTGTTTGATTTAGAGTTCTAACTGCATCTGTCAATATAGAAGAAAACGCAGTGAAACCTAAAAATTCAAACTGTTCCTGCAAACGAATGCTTCAACCTAGGAGAACTAAACTTGGACATCCAAGTTTGATTGGTGTACTGCTCATTACTTGAAAGTATCATGAAGTTCGGAAGAAAAAATATATGTTGTGATTTCAGGAGATGGTAGTTTTTTGGAAGCTTAACAATGACTCTCATTGAATGTGTTATTCGCCAGTCTCTGCTTAAGGCTACATCAAGACGAAACAAACCTTAGAGTTAGAACGTAGAACTACTTATTGTGTCAAGTTTCAAGAGGCTAGCACAAACCGTGTTTGATTTAGAGTTCTAACTGCATCTGTCACTATAGAAGAAAACGCAGTGAAACCTAAAAATTCATACTCTTCCTGCAAACGAATGCTTCAACCTAGGAGAACGAAACTTGGACATCCAAGTTTGATTGGTGTACTGCTCATTACTTGAAAGAATCATGAAGTTCGGAAGAAAAAATATATGTTGTGATTTCAGGAGATGGTAGTTTTTTGAAAGCTTAACAATGCCTTTCATTGAATGTGTTATTCGCCAGTCTCTGCTTGAGGCTACATCAAGAGGAAACAAACCTTTGAGTTAGAACGTAGAACTACTGTATTGTGTCAAGTTTCAAGAGGCTAGCACAAACCGTGTTTGATTTAGAGTTCTAACTGCATCTGTCACTATAGAAGAAAACGCAGTGAAACCTAAAAATTCAAACTCTTCCTGCAAACGAATGCTTCAACCTAGGAGAACGAAACTTGGGCATCCAAGTTTGATTGGTGTACTGCTCATTACTTGAAGTTATCATGAAGTTCGGAAGAAAAAATATATGTTGTGATTTCAGGAGACTGTAGTTTTTTGGCAGCCTACCAACGCCTTTCATTGAATGAGTTATTCGCCAGTCTCTGCTTAAGGCTACATCAGGAGGAAACAAACCTTAGAGTTAGAACGTAGAACTACTGTATTGTGTCAAGTTTCAAGAGGCTAGCACAAACCGTGTTTGATTTAGAGTTCTAACTGCATCTGTCAATATAGGAGAAAACGCAGTGAAACCTGAAAATTCAAACTTCTCCTGCAAACGAATGCTTCAACCTAGGAGAACGAAACATGGACATCCAAGTTTGATTGGTGTACTGCTCATTACTTGAAAGTATCATGAACGTCGGAAAAAAAATATATGTTGTGATTTCAGGAGACTGTAGTTTTTTGGCAGCCTACCAACTCCTTTCATTGAAGAGTTATTCGCCAGTCTCTGCTTAAGGCTACATCAAGAGGAAACAAACCTTAGAGATAGAACGTAGAACTACTGTATTGTGTCAAGTTTCAAGAAGCTACCACAAACCGTGTTTGATTTAGAGTTCTAACTGCATCTGTCAATATAGGAGAAAACGCAGTGAAACCTGAAAATTCAAACTGTTCCTGCAAACGAATGCTTCAACGTAGGAGAACGAAACTTGGGCATCCAAGTTTGATTGGTGTACTGCTCATTACTTGAAGTTATCATGAAGGACGGAAGAAAAAATATATGTTGTGATTTCAGGAGACTGTAGTTTTTTGGCAGCCTACCAACGCCTTTCATTGAATGAGTTATTCGCCAGTCTCTGCTTAAGGCTACATCAAGAGGAAACAAACCTTAGAGATAGAACGTAGAACTACTGTATTGTGTCAAGTTTCAAGAAGCTAGCACAAACCGTGTTTGATTTAGAGTTCTAACTGCATCTGTCAATATAGAAGAAAACGCAGTGAAACCTAAAAATTCAAACTGTTCCTGCAAAGGAATGCTTCAACCTAGGAGAACGAAACTTGGACATCCAAGTTTGATTGGTGTACTGCTCATTACTTGAAAGTATCATGAAGGTCGGAAGAAAAAATATATGTTGTGATTCCAGGAGACTGTAGTTTTTTGGCAGCCTACCAACGCCTTTCATTGAATGAGTTATTCGCCAGTCTCTGCTTAAGGCTACATCAAGAGGAAACAAACCTTAGAGTTAGAACGTAGAACTACTGTATTGTGTCAAGTTTCAAGAAGCTAGCACAAACCGTGTTTGATTTAGAGTTCTAACTGCATCTGTCAATATAGAAGAAAACGCAGTGAAACCTAAAAATTGAAACTGTTCCTGCAAACGAATGCTTCAACCTAGGAGAACTAAACTTGGACATCCAAGTTTGATTGGTGTACTGCTCATTACTTGAAAGTATCATGAAGTTCGGAAGAAAAAATATATGTTGTGATTTCAGGAGATGGTAGTTTTTTGGAAGCTTAACAATGACTCTCATTGAATGTGTTATTCGCCAGTCTCTGCTTAAGGCTACATCAAGACGAAACAAACCTTAGAGTTAGAACGTAGAACTACTTATTGTGTCAAGTTTCAAGAGGCTAGCACAAACCGTGTTTGATTTAGAGTTCTAACTGCATCTGTGACTATAGAAGAAAACGCAGTGAAACCTAAAAATTCATACTCTTCCTGCAAACGAATGCTTCAACCTAGGAGAACGAAACTTGGACATCCAAGTTTGATTGGTGTACTGCTCATTACTTGAAAGAATCATGAAGTTCGGAAGAAAAAATATATGTTGTGATTTCAGGAGATGGTAGTTTTTTGAAAGCTTAACAATGCCTTTCATTGAATGTGTTATTCGCCAGTCTCTGCTTAAAGCTACATCAAGAGGAAACAAACCTTAGAGTTAGAACTTAGAACTACTGTATTGTGTCAAGTTTCAAGAGGCTAGCACAAACCGTGTTTGATTTAGAGTTCTAACTGCATCTGTCAATATAGAAGAAAACGCAGTGAAACCTAAAAATTCAAACTCTTCCTGCAAACGAATGCTTCAACCTAGGAGAATGAAACTTGGGCATCCAAGTTTGATTGGTGTACTGCTCATTACTTGAAGTTATCATGAAGTTCGGAAGAAAAAATATATGTTGTGATTTCAGGAGACTGTAGTTTTTTGGCAGCCTACCAACGCCTTTCATTGAATGAGTTATTCGCCAGTCTCTGCTTAAGGCTACATCAGGAGGAAACAAACCTTAGAGTTAGAACGTAGAACTACTGTATTGTGTCAAGTTTCAAGAGGCTAGCACAAACCGTGTTTGATTTAGAGTTCTAACTGCATCTGTCAATATAGGAGAAAACGCAGTGAAACCTGAAAATTCAAACTTCTCCTGCAAACGAATGCTTCAACCTAGGAGAACGAAACATGGACATCCAAGTTTGATTGGTGTACTGCTCATTACTTGAAAGTATCATGAACGTCGGAAAAAAAATATATGTTGTGATTTCAGGAGACTGTAGTTTTTTGGCAGCCTACCAACTCCTTTCATTGAAGAGTTATTCGCCAGTCTCTGCTTAAGGCTACATCAAGAGGAAACAAACCTTAGAGATAGAACGTAGAACTACTGTATTGTGTCAAGTTTCAAGAAGCTACCACAAACCGTGTTTGATTTAGAGTTCTAACTGCATCTGTCAATATAGGAGAAAACGCAGTGAAACCTGAAAATTCAAACTGTTCCTGCAAACGAATGCTTCAACGTAGGAGAACGAAACTTGGGCATCCAAGTTTGATTGGTGTACTGCTCATTACTTGAAGTTATCATGAAGGACGGAAGAAAAAATATATGTTGTGATTTCAGGAGACTGTAGTTTTTTGGCAGCCTACCAACGCCTTTCATTGAATGAGTTATTCGCCAGTCTCTGCTTAAGGCTACATCAAGAGGAAACAAACCTTAGAGATAGAACGTAGAACTACTGTATTGTGTCAAGTTTCAAGAAGCTAGCACAAACCGTGTTTGATTTAGAGTTCTAACTGCATCTGTCAATATAGAAGAAAACGCAGTGAAACCTAAAAATTCAAACTGTTCCTGCAAAGGAATGCTTCAACCTAGGAGAACGAAACTTGGACATCCAAGTTTGATTGGTGTACTGCTCATTACTTGAAAGTATCATGAAGGTCGGAAGAAAAAATATATGTTGTGATTTCAGGAGACTGTAGTTTTTTGGCAGCCTACCAACGCCTTTCATTGAATGAGTTATTCGCCAGTCTCTGCTTAAGGCTACATCAAGAGGAAACAAACCTTAGAGTTAGAACGTAGAACTACTGTATTGTGTCAAGTTTCAAGAAGCTAGCACAAACCGTGTTTGATTTAGAGTTCTAACTGCATCTGTCAATATAGAAGAAAACGCAGTGAAACCTAAAAATTCAAACTGTTCCTGCAAACGAATGCTTCAACCTAGGAGAACTAAACTTGGACATCCAAGTTTGATTGGTGTACTGCTCATTACTTGAAAGTATCATGAAGTTCGGAAGAAAAAGTATATGTTGTGATTTCAGGAGATGGTAGTTTTTTGGAAGCTTAACAATGACTCTCATTGAATGTGTTATTCGCCAGTCTCTGCTTAAGGCTACATCAAGACGAAACAAACCTTAGAGTTAGAACGTAGAACTACTTATTGTGTCAAGTTTCAAGAGGCTAGCACAAACCGTGTTTGATTTAGAGTTCTAACTGCATCTGTCACTATAGAAGAAAACGCAGTGAAACCTAAAAATTCAAAACCTTCCTGCAAACGAATGCTTTAACTTAGGAGAACGAAACTTGGACATCCAAGTTTGATTTTTATACTGCTCATTACTTGAAAGTATCATGAAGTTCGGAAGAAAAAATATATGTTGTGATTTCAGGAGATGGTAGATTTTTGGATGCTTAACAATGACTTTCATTGAATGTGTTATTCGCCAGTCTCTGCTTAAGGCTACATCAAGAGGAAACAAACGTTAGAGTTAGAACGTAGAACTACTGTATTGTGTCAAGTTTCAAGAGGCTAGCAGAAACCGTGTTTGATTTAGAGTTCTAACTGCATCTGTCAATACAGAAGAAAACGCAGTGAAACCTAAAAATTCAAACTGTTCCTGCAAACGAATGCTTCAACCTAGGAGAACGAAACTTGGACATCCAAGTTTGATTGGTGTACTGCTCATTACTTGAAAGTATCATGAAGGTCGGAAGAAAAAATATATGTTGTGATTTCAGGAGACTGTAGTTTTTTGGCAGCCTACCAACGCCTTTCATTTAATGAGTTATTCGCCAGTCTCTGCTTAAGGCTACATCAAGAGGAAACAAACCTTAGAGATAGAACGTAGAACTACAATATTGTGTCAAGTTTCAATAAGATACCACAAACCGTGTTTTATTTAGAGTTCTAACTACATCTGTCAATATAGGAGAAAACGCAGTGAAACCTGAAAATTCAAACTGTTCCTGCAAACGAATGCTTCAACGTAGGAGAACGAAACTTGGGCATCCAAGTTTGATTGGTGTACTGCTCATTACTTGAAAGTATCATGAACGTCGGAAGAAAAAATATATGTTGTGATTTCAGGAGACTGTAGTTTTTTGGCAGCCTACCAACTCCTTTCATTGAAGAGTTATTCGCCAGTCTCTGCTTAAGGCTACATCAAGAGGAAACAAACCTTAGAGATAGAACTTAGAACTACAGTATTGTGTCAAGTTTCAAGAAGCTACCACAAACCGTGTTTGATTTAGAGTTCTAACTGCATCTGTCAATATAGGAGAAAACGCAGTGAAACCTAAAAATTCAAACTCTTCCTGCAAACGAATGCTTCAACCTAGGAGAACGAAACTTGGGCATCCAAGTTTGATTGGTGTACTGCTCATTACTTGAAGTTATCATGAAGGTCGGAAGAAAAAATATATGTTGTGATTTCAGGAGACTGTAGTTTTTTGGCAGCCTACCAACGCCTTTCATTGAATGAGTTATTCGCCAGTCTCTGCTTAAGGCTACATCAGGAGGAAACAAAACTTAGAGTTAGAACGTAGAACTACTGTATTGTGTCAAGTTTCAAGAGGCTAGCACAAACCGTGTTTGTTTTAGATTTCTAACTGCATCTGTCAATATAGAAGAAAACGCAGTGAAACCTAAAAATTCAAACTTCTACTGCAAACGAATGCTTCAACCTAGGAGAACGAAACATGGACATCCAAGTTTGATTGGTGTACTGCTCATTACTTGAAAGTATCATGAAGGTCGGAAGAAAAAATATATGTTGTGATTTCAGGAGACTGTAGTTTTTTGGCAGCCTACCAACGCCTTTCATTGAATGAGTTATTCGCCAGTCTCTGCTTAAGGCTACATCAAGAGGAAACAAACCTTAGAGATAGAACGTAGAACTACAGTATTGTGTCAAGTTTCAAGAAGATACCACAAACCGTGTTTTATTTAGAGTTCTAACTGCATCTGTCAATATAGGAGAAAACGCAGTGAAACCTGAAAATTCAAACTGTTCCTACAAACGAATGCTTCAACGTAGGAGAACGAAACTTGGGCATCCAACTTTGATTGGTGTACTGCTCATTACTTGAAGTTATCATGAAGGACGGAAGAAAAAATATATGTTGTGATTTCAGGAGACTGTAGTTTTTTGGCAGCCTACCAACGCCTTTCATTGAATGAGTTATTCGCCAGTCTCTGCTTAAGGCTACATCAAGAGGAAACAAACCTTAGAGATAGAACGTAGAACTACTGTATTGTGTCAAGTTTCAAGAAGCTAGCACAAACCGTGTTTGATTTAGAGTTCTAACTGCATCTGTCAATATAGAAGAAAAGGCAGTGAAACCTAAAAATTCAAACTGTTCCTGCAAAGGAATGCTTCAACCTAGGAGAACGAAACTTGGACATCCAAGTTTGATTGGTGTACTGCTCATTACTTGAAAGTATCATGAAGGTCGGAAGAAAAAATATATGTTGTGATTTCAGGAGACTGTAGTTTTTTGGCAGCCTACCAACGCCTTTCATTGAATGAGTTATTCGCCAGTCTCTGCTTAAGGCTACATCAAGAGGAAACAAACCTTAGAGTTAGAACGTAGAACTACTGTATTGTGTCAAGTTTCAAGAAGCTAGCACAAACCGTGTTTGATTTAGAGTTCTAACTGCATCTGTCAATATAGAAGAAAACGCAGTGAAACCTAAAAATTCAAACTGTTCCTGCAAACGAATGCTTCAACCTAGGAGAACTAAACTTGGACATCCAAGTTTGATTGGTGTACTGCTCATTACTTGAAAGTATCATGAAGTTCAGAAGAAAAAATATATGTTGTGATTTCAGGAGATGGTAGTTTTTTGGAAGCTTAACAATGACTCTCATTGAATGTGTTATTCGCCAGTCTCTGCTTAAGGCTACATCAAGAGGAAACAAACCTTAGAGTTAGAACGTAGAACTACTTATTGTGTCAAGTTTCAAGAGGCTAGCACAAACCGTGTTTGATTTAGAGTTCTAACTGCATCTGTCACTATAGAAGAAAACGCAGTGAAACCTAAAAATTCATACTCTTCCTGCAAACGAATGCTTCAACCTAGGAGAACGAAACTTGGACATCCAAGTTTGATTGGTGTACTGCTCATTACTTGAAAGAATCATGAAGTTCGGAAGAAAAAATATATGTTGTGATTTCAGGAGATGGTAGTTTTTTGAAAGCTTAACAATGCCTTTCATTGAATGTGTTATTCGCCAGTCTCTGCTTAAGGCTACATCAAGAGGAAACAAACCTTAGAGTTAGAACGTAGAACTACTGTATTGTGTCAAGTTTCAAGAGGCTAGCACAAACCGTGTTTGATTTAGAGTTCTAACTGCATCTGTCAATATAGAAGAAAACGCAGTGAAACCTAAAAATTCAAACTCTTCCTGCAAACGAATGCTTCAACCTAGGAGAACGAAACTTGGGCATCCAAGTTTGATTGGTGTACTGCTCATTACTTGAAGTTATCATGAAGTTCGGAAGAAAAAATATATGTTGTGATTTCAGGAGACTGTAGTTTTTTGGCAGCCTACCAACGCCTTTCATTGAATGAGTTATTCGCCAGTCTCTGCTTAAGGCTACATCAGGAGGAAACAAACCTTAGAGTTAGAACGTAGAACTACTGTATTGTGTCAAGTTTCAAGAGGCTAGCACAAACCGTGTTTGATTTAGAGTTCTAACTGCATCTGTCAATATAGGAGAGAACGCAGTGAAACCTGAAAATTCAAACTTCTCCTGCAAACGAATGCTTCAACCTAGAAGAACGAAACTTGGACATCCAAGTTTGATTGGTGTACTGCTCATTACTTGAAAGTATCATGAAGGTCGGAAGAAAAAATATATGTTGTGATTTTAGGAGACTGTAGTTTTTTGGCAGCCTACCAACGCCTTTCATTGAATGAGTTATTCGCCAGTCTCTGCTTAAGGCTACATCAAGAGGAAACAAACCTTAGAGATAGAACGTAGAACTACAGTATTGTGTCAAGTTTCAAGAAGCTACCACAAACCGTGTTTTATTTAGAGTTCTAACTGCATCTGTCAATATAGAAGAAAACGCAGTGAAACCTAAAAATTCAAACTGTTCCTGCAAACGAATGCTTCAACCTAGGAGAACAAAACTTGGACATCCAAGTTTGATTGGTGTACTGCTCATTACTTGAAAGTATCATGAATTTCGGAAGAAAAAAATATATGTTGTGATTTCAGGAGATGGTAGTTTTTTGGAAGCTTAACAATGACTTTCATTGAATGTGTTATTCGCCAGTCTCTGCTTAAGGCAACATCAAGAGGAAACAAACCTTAGAGTTAGAAGGTAGAACTACTGTATTGTGTCAAGTTTCAAGAGGCTAGCACAAGCCGTGTTTGATTTAGAGTTCTAACTGAATCTGTCACTATAGAAGAAAACGCAGTGAAACCTAAAAATTCAAAATCTTCCTGCAAACAAATGCTTCAACTTAGGAGAACGAAACTTGGACATCCAAGTTTGATTTTTATACTGCTCATTACTTGAAAGTATCATGAAGTTCGGAAGAAAAAATATATGTTGTGATTTCAGGAGATGGTAGATTTTTGGATGCTTAACAATGACTTTCATTGAATGTGTTATTCGCCAGTCTCTGCTTAAGGCTACATCAAGAGGAAACAAACGTTAGAGTTAGAACGTAGAACTACTGTATTGTGTCAAGTTTCAAGAGGCTAGCACAAACCGTGTTTGATTTAGAGTTCTAACTGCATCTGTCAATATAGAAGAAAACGCAGTGAAACCTAAAAATTCAAACTGTTCCTGCAAACGAATGCTTCAACCTAGGAGAACGAAACTTGGACATCCAAGTTTGATTGGTGTACTGCTCATTACTTGAAAGTAT
>NW_027511629.1:0-23145 GCF_048772815.1 Callospermophilus lateralis | reverse complement strand
TTTTTTATCCAGTCTTCATGATACTTTCGAGTAATGATCAGTACACCAATCCCACTTGGATGCTCAAGTTTCCTTCTCCTACATTGAAGCATTCGTTTGCAGTAACAGTTTGAATTTTTAGGTTTCATTCTGCTTTCTCCTATATTGACAAATGTAGTTCAAACTCTAAATCATACACGGTTTGGGCTAGCTTCTTGAAACTTGACACAATAAATAGTTCTACATTCTATACCTAAGGTTTGTTTCCTCTTGATGTAGCCTTCAGCACAGACTGGCGAATAACACTTTCAATGAAAGGCGTTGTTAGGCTGCCAAAAAACTAGAGTCTCCTGAAATCTCAACACATATTTTTTTCCGACATTAATGATACTTTCAAGTAATGAGCAGTACACCAATCAAACTTGGATGCCCAAGTTTCGTTCTCCTAGGTTGATGCATTCGTTTGCAGTAACAGTTTGAATTTCTGGTTTCACTCTGTTTTCTCCTATATTGACAGATGCAGCTAGAACTCTAAATCAAACACGGTTTGTGCTAGCTTCTTGAAACTTGACACAATAAAGTAGTTCTGCGTTCTATCTCTAAGGTTTTTTTCCTCTTGATGTAGCCTAATGCAGGGACTGGTGAATAACACTTATATTGAAAGGGGTTGCCAAACTTTCAAAAAACTAGAGTCTCCTGAAATCTCAACATATATTTTTTCATCCAATCTTCATGATACATTCAAGTAATGATCAGTACACCATTCCCACTTGGATGCCCAAGTTTTGTTCTTCTAGGTTGAAGCATTCGTTTGCAGGAACAGTTTGAATTTTTAGGTTTCACTCTGTTTTCTCCTATATTGACAGATGCAGTTAGAACTTTAAATCAAACACGGTTTGTGCTAGCTACTTGAAACATGACACAATAAAGTATTTCTACGTTCTATCCCTAAGGTTTGTTTCCTCTTGATGTACCCCTAAGCAGAGACTGGCGAATAACACATTCAATGAAAGGCGTTGTTAGGCTGCCAAAAAACTACAGTCTCCTGAAATCTCATCATATATTTTTTCTTCCGACCTTCATGATACTTTCAAGTAATGAGCAGTGCACCAATCAAACTTGGATGCCCAAGTTTCGTTCTCCTAGGTTGAAGCATTCGTTTGCAGGAACAGTTTGAATTTTTAGGTTTCACTCTGTTTTGTCCTATATTGACTGATGCAGTTCGAACTCTAAATCAAACACGGTTTGTGCTAGCTTCTTGAAACTTGACAAAATACTGTAGTTCTACGTTCTATCTCTAAGGTTTGTTTCCTCTTGATGTAGTCTAATGCAGGGACTGGTGAATAACACTTTTATTGAAATGGGTTGCCAAACTTCCCAAAACTAGAGTCTTCTGAAATCTCAACATATATTTTTTTATCCAATCTTCATGATACTTTCGAGTAATGATCAGTACACCATTCCCACTTGGATGCTCAAGTTTCCTTCTCCTACGTTGAAGCATTCGTTTGCAGTAACAGTTTGAATTTTTAGGTTTCATTCTGCTTTCTCCTATATTGACAAATGTAGTTCAAACTCTAAATCATACATGGTTTGGGCTAGCTTCTTGAAACTTGACACAATAAAGTAGTTCTACATTCTATCCCTAAGGTTTGTTTCCTCTTGATGTAGCCTTCAGCACAGACTGGCGAATAACACTTTCAATGAAAGGCGTTGTTAGGCTGCCAAAAAACTAGAGTCTCCTGAAATCTCAACACATATTTTTTTCCGACCTTAATGATACTTTCAAGTAATGAGCAGTACACCAATCAAACTTGGATGCCCAAGTTTCGTTCTCCTAGGTTGATGCATTCGTTTGCAGTAACAGTTTGAATTTCTAGGTTTCACTCTGTTTTCTCCTATATTGACAGATGCAGCTAGAACTCTAAATCAAACACGGTTTGTGCTAGCTTCTTGAAACTTGACACAATAAAGTAGTTCTACGTTCTATCTCTAAGGTTTGTTTCCTCTTGATGTAGCCTAATGCAGGGACTGGCGAATAACACTTATATTGAAAGGGGTTGCCAAACTTTCAAAAAACTACAGTCTCCTGAAATCTCAACATATATTTTTTCATCCAATCTTCATGATACATTCAAGTAATGATCAGTACACCATTCCCACTTGGATGCCCAAGTTTTGTTCTTCTAGGTTGAAGCATTCGTTTGCAGGAACAGTTTGAATTTTTAGGTTTCACTCTGTTTTCTCCTATATTGACAGATGCAGTTAGAACTTTAAATCAAACACGGTTTGTGCTAGCTACTTGAAACATGACACAATAAAGTAGTTCTACGTTCTATCCCTAAGGTTTGTTTCCTCTTGATGTAGCCTTAAGCAGAGACTGGCGAATAACACATTCAATGAAAGGCGTTGTTAGGCTGCCAAAAAACTACAGTCTCCTGAAATTGGATCATATATTTTTTCTTCCGACCTTCATGATACTTTCAAGTAATGAGCAGTGCACCAATCAAACTTGGATGCCCAAGTTTCGTTCTCCTAGGTTGAAGCATTCGTTTGCAGGAACAGTTTGAATTTTTAGGTTTCACTCTGTTTTGTCCTATATTGACATGCAGTTCGATACTCTAAATCAAACACCGGTTTGTGCTAGCCTTCTTGAAACCTTGACAAAAATACTGTAGTTCTACGTTCTATCTCTAAAGGTTTGTTTCCTCTTGATGTAGCCTAATGCAGGGACTGGCGAATAACACTTTTATTGAAATGGGTTGCCAAACTTCCCAAAACTAGAGTCTTCTGAAATCTCAACATATATTTTTTTATCCAATCTTCATGATACTTTCGAGTAAGGATCAGTACACCAATCCCACTTAGATGCTCAAGTTTCCTTCTCTACGTTGAAGCATTCGTTTGCAGTAACAGTTTGAATTTTTAGGTTTCATTCTGCTTTCTCCTATATTGACAAATGTAGTTCAAACTCTAAATCATACACGGTTTGGGCTAGCTTCTTGAAACTTGACACAATAAAGTAGTTCTACATTCTATCCCTAAGGTTTGGTTTCCTCTTGATGTAGCCTTCAGCACAGACTGGCGAATAACACTTTCAATGAAAGGCGTTGTTAGGCTGCCAAAAAACTAGTGTCTCCTGAAATCTCAACACATATTTTTTTCCGACCTTAATGATACTTTGAAGTAATGAGCAGTACACCAATCAAACTTGGATGCCCAAGTTTCGTTCTCCTAGGTTGATGCATTCGTTTGCAGTAACAGTTTGAATTTCTAGGTTTCACTCTGTTTTCTCCTATATTGACAGATGCATCTAGAACTCTAAATCAAACACGGTTGTGCTAGCTTCTTGAAACTTGACACAATAAAGTAGTTCTGCGTTCTACTCTAAGGTTTGTTTCCTCTTGATGTAGCCTAATGCAGGGACTGGCGAATAACACTTATATTGAAAGGGGTTGCAAACTTTCAAAAAACTAGAGTCTCCTGAAATCTCAACATATATTTTTTCATCCAATCTTCATGATACATTCAAGTAATGATCAGTACACCATTCCCACTTGGATGCCCAAGTTTTGTTCTTCTAGGTTGAAGCATTCGTTTGCAGGAACAGTTTGAATTTTAGGTTTCACTCTGTTTTCTCCTATATTGACAGATGCAGTTAGAACTTTAAATCAAACACGGTTTGTGCTAGCTACTTGAAACATGACACAATAAAGTAGTTCTACGTTCTATCCCTAAGGTTTGTTTCCTCTTGATGTAGCCTTAAGCAGAGACTGCCGAATAACACATTCAATGAAAGGCGTTGTTAGGCTGCCAAAAAACTACAGTCTCCTGAAATCTCATCATATATTTTTTCTTCCGACCTTCATGATACTTTCAAGTAATGAGCAGTGCACCAATCAAACTTGGATGCCCAAGTTTCGTTCTCCTAGGTTGAAGCATTCGTTTGCAGGAACAGTTTGGATTTTTAGGTTTCACTCTGTTTTGTCCTATATTGACAGATGCAGTTCGAACTCTAAATCAAACACGGTTTGTGCTAGCTTCTTGAAACTTGACAAATACTGTAGTTCTACGTTCTATCTCTAAGGTTTGATTCCTCTTGATGTAGCCTAATGCAGGGACTGGTGAATAACACTTTTATTGAAATGGGTTCCCAAACTTCCCAAAACTAGAGTCTTCTGAAATCTCAACATATATTTTTTTATCCAGTCTTCATGATACTTTCGAGTAATGATCAGTACACCAATCCCACTTGGATGCTCAAGTTTCCTTTCTCCTACATTGAAGCATTCGTTTGCAGTAACAGTTTGAATTTTTAGGTTTCATCTGCTTTCTCCTATATTGACAAATGTAGTTCAAACTCTAAATCATACACGGTTTGGGCTAGCTTCTTGAAACTTGACACAATAAATAGTTCTACATTCTATACCTAAGGTTTGTTTCCTCTTGATGTAGCCTTCAGCACAGACTGGCGAATAACACTTTCAATGAAAGGCGTTGTTAGGCTGCCAAAAAACTAGAGTCTCCTGAAATCTCAACACATATTTTTTTCCGACATTAATGATACTTTCAAGTAATGAGCAGTACACCAATCAAACTTGGATGCCCAAGTTTCGTTCTCCTAGGTTGATGCATTCGTTTGCAGTAACAGTTTGAATTTCTGGTTTCACTCTGTTTTCTCCTATATTGACAGATGCAGCTAGAACTCTAAATCAAACACGGTTTGTGCTAGCTTCTTGAAACTTGACACAATAAAGTAGTTCTGCGTTCTATCTCTAAGGTTTTTTTCCTCTTGATGTAGCCTAATGCAGGGACTGGTGAATAACACTTATATTGAAAGGGGTTGCCAAACTTTCAAAAAACTAGAGTCTCCTGAAATCTCAACATATATTTTTTCATCCAATCTTCATGATACATTCAAGTAATGATCAGTACACCATTCCCACTTGGATGCCCAAGTTTTGTTCTTCTAGGTTGAAGCATTCGTTTGCAGGAACAGTTTGAATTTTTAGGTTTCACTCTGTTTTCTCCTATATTGACAGATGCAGTTAGAACTTTAATTAAAACATGGTTTGTGCTAGCTACTTGAAACATGACACAATAAAGTAGTTCTACCTTCTATCCCTAAGGTTTGTTTCCTCTTGATGTACCCCTAAGCAGAGACTGGCGAATAACACATTCAATGAAAGGCGTTGTTAGGCTGCCCAAAAACTACAGTCTCCTGAAATCTCATCATATATTTTTTCTTCCGACCTTCATGATACTTTCAAGTAATGAGCAGTGCACCAATCAAACTTGGATGCCCAAGTTTCGTTCTCCTAGGTTGAAGCATTCGTTTGCAGGAACAGTTTGAATTTTTAGGTTTCACTCTGTTTTGTCCTATATTGACTGATGCAGTTCGAACTCTAAATCAAACACGGTTTGTGCTAGCTTCTTGAAACTTGACAAAATACTGTAGTTCTACGTTCTATCTCTAAGGTTTGTTTCCTCTTGATGTAGCCTAATGCAGGGACTGGTGAATAACACTTTTATTGAAATGGGTTGCCAAACTTCCCAAAACTAGAGTCTTCTGAAATCTCAACATATATTTTTTTATCCAATCTTCATGATACTTTCGAGTAATGATCAGTACACCATTCCCACTTGGATGCTCAAGTTTCCTTCTCCTACGTTGAAGCATTCGTTTGCAGTAACAGTTTGAATTTTTAGGTTTCATTCTGCTTTCTCCTATATTGACAAATGTAGTTCAAACTCTAAATCATACATGGTTTGGGCTAGCTTCTTGAAACTTGACACAATAAAGTAGTTCTACATTCTATCCCTAAGGTTTGTTTCCTCTTGATGTAGCCTTCAGCACAGACTGGCGAATAACACTTTCAATGAAAGGCGTTGTTAGGCTGCCAAAAAACTAGAGTCTCCTGAAATCTCAACACATATTTTTTTCCGACCTTAATGATACTTTCAAGTAATGAGCAGTACACCAATCAAACTTGGATGCCCAAGTTTCGTTCTCCTAGGTTGATGCATTCGTTTGCAGTAACAGTTTGAATTTCTAGGTTTCACTCTGTTTTCTCCTATATTGACAGATGCAGCTAGAACTCTAAATCAAACACGGTTTGTGCTAGCTTCTTGAAACTTGACACAATAAAGTAGTTCTACGTTCTATCTCTAAGGTTTGTTTCCTCTTGATGTAGCCTAATGCAGGGACTGGCGAATAACACTTATATTGAAAGGGGTTGCCAAACTTTCAAAAAACTACAGTCTCCTGAAATCTCAACATATATTTTTTCATCCAATCTTCATGATACATTCAAGTAATGATCAGTACACCATTCCCACTTGGATGCCCAAGTTTTGTTCTTCTAGGTTGAAGCATTCGTTTGCAGGAACAGTTTGAATTTTTAGGTTTCACTCTGTTTTCTCCTATATTGACAGATGCAGTTAGAACTTTAAATCAAACACGGTTTGTGCTAGCTACTTGAAACATGACACAATAAAGTAGTTCTACGTTCTATCCCTAAGGTTTGTTTCCTCTTGATGTAGCCTTAAGCAGAGACTGGCGAATAACACATTCAATGAAAGGCGTTGTTAGGCTGCCAAAAAACTACAGTCTCCTGAAATCGGATCATATATTTTTTCTTCCGACCTTCATGATACTTTCAAGTAATGAGCAGTGCACCAATCAAACTTGGATGCCCAAGTTTCGTTCTCCTAGGTTGAAGCATTCGTTTGCAGGAACAGTTTGGATTTTTAGGTTTCACTCTGTTTTGTCCTATATTGACAGATGCAGTTCGAACTCTAAATCAAACACGGTTTGTGCTAGCTTCTTGAAACTTGACAAAATACTGTAGTTCTACGTTCTATCTCTAAGGTTTGTTTCCTCTTGATGTAGCCTAATGCAGGGACTGGCGAATAACACTTTTATTGAAATGGGTTGCCAAACTTCCCAAAATTAGAGTCTTCTGAAATCTCAACATATATTTTTTTATCCAATCTTCATGATACTTTCGAGTAATGATCAGTACACCAATCCCACTTGGATGCTCAAGATTCATTCTCCTACCTTGAAGCATTCGTTTGCAGTAACAGTTTGAATTTTTAGGTTTCATTCTGCTTTCTCCTATATTGACAAATGTAGTTCAAACTCTAAATCATACACGGTTTGGGCTAGCTTCTTGAAACTTGACACAATAAAGTAGTTCTACATTCTATCCCTAAGGTTTGTTTCCTCTTGATGTAGCCTTCAGCACAGACTGGCGAATAACACTTTCAATGAAAGGCGTTGTTAGGCTGCCAAAAAACTAGAGTCTCCTGAAATCTCAACACATATTTTTTTCCGACCTTAATGATACTTTCAAGTAATGAGCAGTACACCAATCAAACTTGGATGCCCAAGTTTCGTTCTCCTAGGTTGATGCATTCGTTTGCAGTAACAGTTTGAATTTCTAGGTTTCACTCTGTTTTCTCCTATATTGACAGATGCAGCTAGAACTCTAAATCAAACACGGTTTGTGCTAGCTTCTTGAAACTTGACACAATAAAGTAGTTCTACGTTCTATCTCTAAGGTTTGTTTCCTCTTGATGTAGCCTAATGCAGGGACTGGCGAATAACACTTATATTGAAAGGGGTTGCCAAACTTTCAAAAAACTACAGTCTCCTGAAATCTCAACATATATTTTTTCATCCAATCTTCATGATACATTCAAGTAATGATCAGTACACCATTCCCACTTGGATGCCCAAGTTTTGTTCTTCTAGGTTGAAGCATTCGTTTGCAGGAACAGTTTGAATTTTTAGGTTTCACTCTGTTTTCTCCTATATTGACAGATGCAGTTAGAACTTTAAATCAAACACGGTTTGTGCTAGCTACTTGAAACATGACACAATAAAGTAGTTCTACGTTCTATCCCTAAGGTTTGTTTCCTCTTGATGTAGCCTTAAGCAGAGACTGGCGAATAACACATTCAATGAAAGGCGTTGTTAGGCTGCCAAAAAACTACAGTCTCCTGAAATCGGATCATATATTTTTTCTTCCGACCTTCATGATACTTTCAAGTAATGAGCAGTGCACCAATCAAACTTGGATGCCCAAGTTTCGTTCTCCTAGGTTGAAGCATTCGTTTGCAGGAACAGTTTGGATTTTTAGGTTTCACTCTGTTTTGTCCTATATTGACAGATGCAGTTCGAACTCTAAATCAAACACGGTTTGTGCTAGCTTCTTGAAACTTGACAAAATACTGTAGTTCTACGTTCTATCTCTAAGGTTTGTTTCCTCTTGATGTAGCCTAATGCAGGGACTGGCGAATAACACTTTTATTGAAATGGGTTGCCAAACTTCCCAAAATTAGAGTCTTCTGAAATCTCAACATATATTTTTTTATCCAATCTTCATGATACTTTCGAGTAATGATCAGTACACCAATCCCACTTGGATGCTCAAGATTCATTCTCCTACCTTGAAGCATTCGTTTGCAGTAACAGTTTGAATTTTTAGGTTTCATTCTGCTTTCTCCTATATTGACAAATGTAGTTCAAACTCTAAATCATACACGGTTTGGGCTAGCTTCTTGAAACTTGACACAATAAAGTAGTTCTACATTCTATCCCTAAGGTTTGTTTCCTCTTGATGTAGCCTTCAGCACAGACTGGCGAATAACACTTTCAATGAAAGGCGTTGTTAGGCTGCCAAAAAACTAGAGTCTCCTGAAATCTCAACACATATTTTTTTCCGACCTTAATGATACTTTCAAGTAATGAGCAGTACACCAATCAAACTTGGATGCCCAAGTTTCGTTCTCCTAGGTTGATGCATTCGTTTGCAGTAACAGTTTGAATTTCTAGGTTTCACTCTGTTTTCTCCTATATTGACAGATGCAGCTAGAACTCTAAATCAAACACCGTTTGTGCTAGCTTCTTGAAACTTGACACAATAAAGTAGTTCTACGTTCTATCTCTAAGGTTTGTTTCCTCTTGATGTAGCCTAATGCAGGGACTGGCGAATAACACTTATATTGAAAGGGGTTGCCAAACTTTCAAAAAACTACAGTCTCCTGAAATCTCAACATATATTTTTTCATCCAATCTTCATGATACATTCAAGTAATGATCAGTACACCATTCCCACTTGGATGCCCAAGTTTTGTTCTTCTATGTTGAAGCATTCGTTTGCAGGAACAGTTTGAATTTTTAGGTTTCACTCTGTTTTCTCCTATATTGACAGATGCAGTTAGAACTTTGAATCAAACACGGTTTGTGCTAGCTACTTGAAACATGACACAATAAAGTAGTTCTACCTTCTATCCCTAAGGTTTGTTTCCTCTTGATGTACCCCTAAGCAGAGACTGGCGAATAACACATTCAATGAAAGGCGTTGTTAGGCTGCCAAAAAACTACAGTCTCCTGAAATCTCATCATATATTTTTCCTTCCGACCTTCATGATACTTTCAAGTAATGAGCAGTGCACCTATCAAACTTGGATGCCCAAGTTTCGTTCTCCTAGGTTGAAGCATTCGTTTGCAGGAACAGTTTGAATTTTTAGGTTTCACTCTGTTTTGTCCTATATTGACTGATGCAGTTCGAACTCTAAATCAAACACGGTTTGTGCTAGCTTCTTGAAACTTGACAAAATACTGTAGTTCTACGTTCTATCTCTAAGGTTTGTTTCCTCTTGATGTAGCCTAATGCAGGGACTGGAGAATAACACTTTTATTGAAATGGGTTGCCAAACTTCCCAAAACTAGAGTCTTCTGAAATCTCAACATATATTTTTTTTATCCAATCTTCATGATACTTTCGAGTAATGATCAGTACACCATTCCCACTTGGATGCTCAAGTTTCCTTCTCCTACGTTGAAGCATTCGTTTGCAGTAACAGTTTGAATTTTTAGGTTTCATTCTGCTTTCTCCTATATTGACAAATGTAGTTCAAACTCTAAATCATACACGGTTTGGGCTAGCTTCTTGAAACTTGACACAATTAAGTAGTTCTACATTCTATCCCTAAGGTTTGTTTCCTCTTGATGTAGCCTTCAGCATAGACTGGCGAATAACACTTTCAATGAAAGGCGTTGTTAGGCTGCCAAAAAACTAGAGTCTCCTGAAATCTCAACACATATTTTTTTCCGACCTTAATGATACTTTCAAGTAATGAGCAGTACACCAATCAAACTTGGATGCCCAAGTTTCGTTCTCCTAGGTTGATGCATTCGTTTGCAGTAACAGTTTGAATTTCTAGGTTTCACTCTGTTTTCTCCTATATTGACAGATGCAGCTAGAACTCTAAATCAAACACGGTTTGTGCTAGCTTCTTGAAACTTGACACAATAAAGTAGTTCTACGTTCTATCTCTAAGGTTTGTTTCCTCTTGATGTAGCCTAATGCAGGGACTGGCGAATAACACTTATATTGAAAGGGGTTGCCAAACTTTCAAAAAACTACAGTCTCCTGAAATCTCAACATATATTTTTTCATCCAATCTTCATGATACATTCAAGTAATGATCAGTACACCATTCCCACTTGGATGCCCAAGTTTTGTTCTTCTAGGTTGAAGCATTCGTTTGCAGGAACAGTTTGAATTTTTAGGTTTCACTCTGTTTTCTCCTATATTGACAGATGCAGTTAGAACTTTAAATCAAACACGGTTTGTGCTAGCTACTTGAAACATGACACAATAAAGTAGTTCTACGTTCTATCCCTAAGGTTTGTTTCCTCTTGATGTAGCCTTAAGCAGAGACTGGCGAATAACACATTCAATGAAAGGCATTGTTAGGCTGCCAAAAAACTACAGTCTCCTGAAATCGGATCATATATTTTTTTTTCCGACCGTCATGATACTTTCAAGTAATGAGCAGTGCACCAATCAAACTTGGATGCCCAAGTTTCGTTCTCCTAGGTTGAAGCATTCGTTTGCAGGAACAGTTTGGATTTTTAGGTTTCACTCTGTTTTGTCCTATATTGACAGATGCAGTTCGAACTCTAAATCAAACACGGTTTGTGCTAGCTTCTTGAAACTTGACAAAATACTGTAGTTCTACGTTCTATCTCTAAGGTTTGTTTCCTCTTGATGTAGCCTAATGCAGGGACTGGCGAATAACACTTTTATTGAAAGGGGTTGCCAAACTTCCCAAAACTAGAGTCTTCTGAAATCTCAACATATATTTTTTTATCCAATCTTCATGATACTTTCGAGTAATGATCAGTACACCAATCCCACTTGGATGCTCAAGTTTCCTTCTCCTACGTTGAAGCATTCGTTTGCAGTAACAGTTTGAATTTTTAGGTTTCATTCTGCTTTCTCCTATATTGACAAATGTAGTTCAAACTCTAAATCATACACGGTTTGGGCTAGCTTCTTGAAACTTGACACAATAAAGTAGTTCTACATTCTATCCCTAAGGTTTGTTTCCTCTTGATGTAGCCTTCAGCACAGACTGGCGAATAACACTTTCAATGAAAGGCGTTGTTAGGCTGCCAAAAAACTAGAGTCTCCTGAAATCTCAACACATATTTTTTTCCGACCTTAATGATACTTTCAAGTAATGAGCAGTACACCAATCAAACTTGGATGCCCAAGTTTCGTTCTCCTAGGTTGATGCATTCGTTTGCAGTAACAGTTTGAATTTCAAGGTTTCACTCTGTTTTCTCCTATATTGACAGATGCAGCTAGAACTCTAAATCAAACACGGTTTGTGCTAGCTTCTTGAAACTTGACACAATAAAGTAGTTCTACGTTCTATCTCTAAGGTTTGTTTCCTCTTGATGTAGCGTAATGCAGGGACTGGCGAATAACACTTATATTGAAAGGGGTTGCCAAACTTTCAAAAAACTAGAGTCTCCTGAAATCTCAACATATATTTTTTCATCCAATCTTCATGATACATTCAAGTAATGATCAGTACACCATTCCCACTTGGATGCCCAAGTTTTGTTCTTCTAGGTTGAAGCATTCGTTTGCAGGAACAGTTTGAATTTTTAGGTTTCACTCTGTTTTCTCCTATATTGACAGATGCAGTTAGAACTTTAAATCAAACACGGTTTGTGCTAGCTACTTGAAACATGACACAATAAAGTAGTTATACCTTCTATCCCTAAGGTTTGTTTCCTCTTGATGTACCCTTAAGCAGAGACTGGCGAATAACACATTCAATGAAAGGCGTTGTTAGGCTGCCAAAAAACTACAGTCTCCTGAAATCGGATCATATATTTTTTCTTCCGACCTTCATGATACTTTCAAGTAATGAGCAGTGCACCAATCAAACTTGGATGCCCAAGTTTCGTTCTCCTAGGTTGAAGCATTCGTTTGCAGGAACAGTTTGGATTTTTAGGTTTCACTCTGTATTGTCCTATATTGACAGATGCAGTTCGAACTCTAAATCAAACACGGTTTGTGCTGGCTTCTTGAAACTTGACAAAATACTGTAGTTCTACGTTCTATCTCTAAGGTTTGTTTCCTCTTGATGTAGCCTAATGCAGTTACTGGCGAATAACACTTTTATTGAAAGGGGTTGCCAAACTTCCCAAAACTAGAGTCTTCTGAAATCTCAACATATATTTTTTTATCCAATCTTCATGATACTTTCGAGTAATGATCAGTACACCAATCCCACTTGGATGCTCAAGTTTCCTTCTCCTACGTTGAAGCATTCGTTTGCAGTAACAAGTTTGAATTTTTAGGTTTCATTCTGCTTTCTCCTATATTGACAAATGTAGTTCAAACTCTAAATCATACACGGTTTGGGCTAGCTTCTTGAAACTTGACACAATAAAGTAGTTCTACATTCTATCCTAAGGTTTGTTTCCTCTTGATGTAGCCTTCAGCACAGACTGGCGAATAACACTTTCAATGAAAGGCGTTGTTAGGCTGCCAAAAAACTAGAGTCTCCTGAAATCTCAACACATATTTTTTTCCGACCTTAATGATACTTTCAAGTAATGAGCAGTACACCAATCAAACTTGGATGCCCAAGTTTCGTTCTCCTAGGTTGATGCATTCGTTTGCAGTAACAGTTTGAATTTCTAGGTTTCACTCTGTTTTCTCCTATATTGACAGATGCATCTAGAACTCTAAATCAAACACGGTTTGTGCTAGCTTCTTGAAACTTGACACAATAAAGTAATTCTGCGTTCTATCTCTAAGGTTTGTTTCCTCTTGATGTAGCTTAATGCAGGGACTGGCGAATAACACTTATATTGAAAGGGGTTGCCAAACTTTCAAAAACTAGAGTCTCCTGAAATCTCAACATATATTTTTTCATCCAATCTTCATGATACATTCAAGTAATGATCAGTACACCATTCCCACTTGGATGCCAAAGTTTTGTTCTTCTAGGTTGAAGCATTCGTTTGCAGGAACAGTTTGAATTTTTAGGTTTCACTCTGTTTTCTCCTATATTGACAGATGCAGTTAGAACTTTAAATCAAACACGGTTTGTGCTAGCTACTTGAAACATGACACAATAAAGTAGTTCTACCTTCTATCCCTAAGGTTGTTTCCTCTTGATGTACCCCTAAGCAGAGACTGGCGAATAACACATTCAATGAAAGGCGTTGTTAGGCTGCCAAATAACTACAGTCTCCTGAAATCTCATCATATATTTTTTCTTCCCGACCTTCATGATACTTTCAAGTAATGAGCAGTGCAAAAAATCAAACTTGGATGCCCAAGTTTCGTTCTCCTAGGTTGAAGCATTCGTTTGCAGGAACAGTTTGAATTTTTAGGTTTCACTCTGTTTTGTCCTATATTGACAGATGCAGTTCGAACTCTAAATCAAACACGGTTTGTGCTAGCTTCTTGAAACTTGACAAAATACTGTAGTTCTACGTTCTATCTCTAAGGTTTGTTTCCTCTTGATGTAGCCTAATGCAGGGACTGGCGAATAACACTTTTATTGAAATGGGTTGCCAAACTTCCCAAAATTAGAGTCTTCTGAAATCTCAACATATATTTTTTTATCCAATCTTCATGATACTTTCGAGTAATGATCAGTACACCAATCCCACTTGGATGCTCAAGATTCATTCTCCTACCTTGAAGCATTCGTTTGCAGTAACAGTTTGAATTTTTAGGTTTCATTCTGCTTTCTCCTATATTGACAAATGTAGTTCAAACTCTAAATCATACACGGTTTGGGCTAGCTTCTTGAAAACTTGACACAATAAAGTAGTTCTACATTCTATCCCTAAGGTTTGTTTCCTCTTGATGTAGCCTTCAGCACAGACTGGCGAATAACACTTTCAATGAAAGGCGTTGTTAGGCTGCCAAAAAACTAGAGTCTCCTGAAATCTCAACACATATTTTTTTCCGACCTTAATGATACTTTCAAGTAATGAGCAGTACACCAATCAAACTTGGATGCCCAAGTTTCGTTCTCCTAGGTTGATGCATTCGTTTGCAGTAACAGTTTGAATTTCTAGGTTTCACTCTGTTTTCTCCTATATTGACAGATGCAGCTAGAACTCTAAATCAAACACGGTTTGTGCTAGCTTCTTGAAACTTGACACAATAAAGTAGTTCTACGTTCTATCTCTAAGGTTTGTTTCCTCTTGATGTAGCCTAATGCAGGGACTGGCGAATAACACTTATATTGAAAGGGGTTGCCAAACTTTCAAAAAACTACAGTCTCCTGAAATCTCAACATATATTTTTTCATCCAATCTTCATGATACATTCAAGTAATGATCAGTACACCATTCCCACTTGGATGCCCAAGTTTTGTTCTTCTATGTTGAAGCATTCGTTTGCAGGAACAGTTTGAATTTTTAGGTTTCACTCTGTTTTCTCCTATATTGACAGATGCAGTTAGAACTTTGAATCAAACACGGTTGTGCTAGCTACTTGAAACATGACACAATAAAGTAGTTCTACCTTCTATCCCTAAGGTTTGTTTCCTCTTGATGTACCCCTAAGCAGAGACTGGCGAATAACACATTCAATGAAAGGCGTTGTTAGGCTGCCAAAAAACTACAGTCTCCTGAAATCTCATCATATATTTTTCCTTCCGACCTTCATGATACTTTCAAGTAATGAGCAGTGCACCTATCAAACTTGGATGCCCAAGTTTCGTTCTCCTAGGTTGAAGCATTCGTTTGCAGGAACAGTTTGAATTTTTAGGTTTCACTCTGTTTTGTCCTATATTGACTGATGCAGTTCGAACTCTAAATCAAACACGGTTTGTGCTAGCTTCTTGAAACTTGACAAAATACTGTAGTTCTACGTTCTATCTCTAAGGTTTGTTTCCTCTTGATGTAGCCTAATGCAGGGACTGGAGAATAACACTTTTATTGAAATGGGTTGCCAAACTTCCCAAAACTAGAGTCTTCTGAAATCTCAACATATATTTTTTTTATCCAATCTTCATGATACTTTCGAGTAATGATCAGTACACCATTCCCACTTGGATGCTCAAGTTTCCTTCTCCTACGTTGAAGCATTCGTTTGCAGTAACAGTTTGAATTTTTAGGTTTCATTCTGCTTTCTCCTATATTGACAAATGTAGTTCAAACTCTAAATCATACACGGTTTGGGCTAGCTTCTTGAAACTTGACACAATTAAGTAGTTCTACATTCTATCCCTAAGGTTTGTTTCCTCTTGATGTAGCCTTCAGCATAGACTGGCGAATAACACTTTCAATGAAAGGCGTTGTTAGGCTGCCAAAAAACTAGAGTCTCCTGAAATCTCAACACATATTTTTTTCCGACCTTAATGATACTTTCAAGTAATGAGCAGTACACCAATCAAACTTGGATGCCCAAGTTTCGTTCTCCTAGGTTGATGCATTCGTTTGCAGTAACAGTTTGAATTTCTAGGTTTCACTCTGTTTTCTCCTATATTGACAGATGCAGCTAGAACTCTAAATCAAACACGGTTTGTGCTAGCTTCTTGAAACTTGACACAATAAAGTAGTTCTACGTTCTATCTCTAAGGTTTGTTTCCTCTTGATGTAGCCTAATGCAGGGACTGGCGAATAACACTTATATTGAAAGGGGTTGCCAAACTTTCAAAAAACTACAGTCTCCTGAAATCTCAACATATATTTTTTCATCCAATCTTCATGATACATTCAAGTAATGATCAGTACACCATTCCCACTTGGATGCCCAAGTTTTGTTTTCTAGGTTGAAGCATTCGTTTGCAGGAACAGTTTGAATTTTTAGGTTTCACTCTGTTTTCTCCTATATTGACAGATGCAGTTAGAACTTTAAATCAAACACGGTTTGTGCTAGCTACTTGAAACATGACACAATAAAGTAGTTCTACGTTCTATCCCTAAGGTTTGTTTCCTCTTGATGTAGCCTTAAGCAGAGACTGGCGAATAACACATTCAATGAAAGGCGTTGTTAGGCTGCCAAAAAACTACAGTCTCCTGAAATCGGATCATATATTTTTTTTCCGACCGTCATGATACTTTCAAGTAATGAGCAGTGCACCAATCAAACTTGGATGCCCAAGTTTCGTTCTCCTAGGTTGAAGCATTCGTTTGCAGGAACAGTTTGGATTTTTAGGTTTCACTCTGTTTTGTCCTATATTGACAGATGCAGTTCGAACTCTAAATCAAACACGGTTTGTGCTAGCTTCTTGAAACTTGACAAAATACTGTAGTTCTACGTTCTATCTCTAAGGTTTGTTTCCTCTTGATGTAGCCTAATGCAGGGACTGGCGAATAACACTTTTATTGAAAGGGGTTGCCAAACTTCCCAAAACTAGAGTCTTCTGAAATCTCAACATATATTTTTTTATCCAATCTTCATGATACTTTCGAGTAAGATCAGTACACCAATCCCACTTGGATGCTCAAGTTTCCTTCTCCTACGTTGAAACATTCGTTTGCAGTAACAGTTTGAATTTTTAGGTTTCATTCTGCTTTCTCCTATATTGACAAATGTAGTTCAAACTCTAAATCATACACGGTTTGGGCTAGCTTCTTGAAACTTGACACAATAAAGTAGTTCTACATTCTATCCTAAGGTTTGTTTCCTCTTGATGTAGCCTTCAGCACAGACTGGCGAATAACACTTTCAATGAAAGGCGTTGTTAGGCTGCCAAAAAACTAGAGTCTCCTGAAATCTCAACACATATTTTTTTCCGACCTTAATGATACTTTCAAGTAATGAGCAGTACACCAATCAAACTTGGATGCCCAAGTTTCGTTCTCCTAGGTTGATGCATTCGTTTGCAGTAACAGTTTGAATTTCAAGGTTTCACTCTGTTTTCTCCTATATTGACAGATGCAGCTAGAACTCTAAATCAAACACGGTTTGTGCTAGCTTCTTGAAACTTGACACAATAAAGTAGTTCTGCGTTCTATCTCTAAGGTTTGTTTCCTCTTGATGTAGCGTAATGCAGGGACTGGCGAATAACACTTATATTGAAAGGGGTTGCCCAAACTTTCAAAAAACTAGAGTCTCCTGAAATCTCAACATATATTTTTTCATCCAATCTTCATGATACATTCAAGTAATGATCAGTACACCATTCCCACTTGGATGCCCAAGTTTTGTTCTTCTAGGTTGAAGCTTTCGTTTGCAGGAACAGTTTGAATTTTTAGGTTTCACTCTGTTTTCTCCTATATTGACAGATGCAGTTAGAACTTTAAATCAAACACGGTTTGTGCTAGCTACTTGAAACATGACACAATAAAGTAGTTCTACCTTCTATCCCTAAGGTTTGTTTCCTCTTGATGTACCCCTAAGCAGAGACTGGTGAATAACACATTCAATGAAAGGCGTTGTTAGGCTGCCAAAAAAACTACAGTCTCCTGAAATCGCATCATATATTTTTTCTTCCGACCTTCATGATACTTTCAAGTAATAAGCAGTGCACCAATCAAACTTGGATGCCCAAGTTTCGTTCTCCTAGGTTGAAGCATTCGTTTGCAGGAACAGTTTGGATTTTTAGGTTTCACTCTGTTTTGTCCTATATTGACAGATGCAGTTCGAACTCTAAATCAAACACGGTTTGTGCTAGCTTCTTGAAACTTGACAAAATACTGTAGTTCTAAGTTCTATCTCTAAGGTTTGTTTCCTCTTGATGTAGCCTAATGCAGGGACTGGCGAATAACACTTTTATTGAAATGGGTTGCCAAACTTCCCAAAACTAGAGTCTTCTGAAATCTCAACATATATTTTTTATCCAATCTTCATGATATTTTCGAGTAATGATCAGTACACCAATCCCACTTGGATGCTCAAGTTTCCTTCTCCTACCTTGAAGCATTCGTTTGCAGTAACAGTTTGAATTTTTAGGTTTCATTCTGCTTTCTCCTATATTGACAAATGTAGTTCAAACTCTAAATCATACACGGTTTGGGCTAGCTTCTTGAAACTTGACACAATAAAGTAGTTCTACATTCTATCCCTAAGGTTTGTTTCCTCTTGATGTAGCCTTCAGCACAGACTGGCGAATAACACTTTCAATGAAAGGCGTTGTTAGGCTGCCAAAAAACTAGAGTCTCCTGAAATCTCAACACATATTTTTTTCCGACCTTAATGATACTTTCAAGTAATGAGCAGTACACCAATCAAACTTGGATGCCCAAGTTTCGTTCTCCTAGGTTGATGCATTCGTTTGCAGTAACAGTTTGAATTTCTAGGTTTCACTCTGTTTTCTCCTATATTGACAGATGCAGCTAGAACTCTAAATCAAACACGGTTTGTGCTAGCTTCTTGAAACTTGACACAATAAAGTAGTTCTACGTTCTATCTCTAAGGTTTGTTTCCCTCTTGATGTAGCCTAATGCAGGGACTGGCGAATAACACTTATATTGAAAGGGGTTGCCAAACTTTCAAAAAACTAGAGTCTCCTGAAATCTCAACATATATTTTTTCATCCAATCTTCATGATACATTCAAGTAATGATCAGTACACCATTCCCACTTGGATGCCCAAGTTTTGTTCTTCTAGGTTGAAGCATTCGTTTGCAGGAACAGTTTGAATTTTTAGGTTTCACTCTGTTTTCTCCTATATTGACAGATGCAGTTAGAACTTTAAATCAAACACGGTTTGTGCTAGCTACTTGAAACATGACACAATAAAGTAGTTCTACGTTCTATCCCTAAGGTTTGTTTCCTCTTGATGTACCCTTAAGCAGAGACTGGCGAATAACACATTCAATGAAAGGCGTTGTTAGGCTGCCAAAAAACTACAGTCTCCTGAAATCGGATCATATATTTTTTCTTCCGACCTTCATGATACTTTCAAGTAATGAGCAGTGCACCAATCAAACTTGGATGCCCAAGTTTCGTTCTCCTAGGTTGAAGCATTCGTTTGCAGGAACAGTTTGGATTTTTAGGTTTCACTCTGTATTGTCCTATATTGACAGATGCAGTTCGAACTCTAAATCAAACACGGTTTGTGCTGGCTTCTTGAAACTTGACAAAATACTGTAGTTCTACGTTCTATCTCTAAGGTTTGTTTCCTCTTGATGTAGCCTAATGCAGTTACTGGCGAATAACACTTTTATTGAAAGGGGTTGCCAAACTTCCCAAAACTAGAGTCTTCTGAAATCTCAACATATATTTTTTTATCCAATCTTCATGATACTTTCGAGTAATGATCAGTACACCAATCCCACTTGGATGCTCAAGTTTCCTTCTCCTACGTTGAAGCATTCGTTTGCAGTAACAGTTTGAATTTTTAGGTTTCATTCTGCTTTCTCCTATATTGACAAATGTAGTTCAAACTCTAAATCATACACGGTTTGGGCTAGCTTCTTGAAACTTGACACAATAAAGTAGTTCTACATTCTATCCTAAGGTTTGTTTCCTCTTGATGTAGCCTTCAGCACAGACTGGCGAATAACACTTTCAATGAAAGGCGTTGTTAGGCTGCCAAAAAACTAGAGTCTCCTGAAATCTCAACACATATTTTTTTCCGAACTTAATGATACTTTCAAGTAATGAGCAGTACACCAATCAAACTTGGATGCCCAAGTTTCGTTCTCCTAGGTTGATGCATTCGTTTGCAGTAACAGTTTGAATTTCTAGGTTTCACTCTGTTTTCTCCTATATTGACAGATGCATCTAGAACTCTAAATCAAACACGGTTTGTGCTAGCTTCTTGAAACTTGACACAATAAAGTAGTTCTGCGTTCTATCTCTAAGGTTTGTTTCCTCTTGATGTAGCCTAATGCAGGGACTGGCGAATAACACTTATATTGAAAGGGGTTGCCAAACTTTCAAAAAACTAGAGTCTCCTGAAATCTCAACATATATTTTTTCATCCAATCTTCATGATACATTCAAGTAATGATCAGTACACCATTCCCACTTGGATGCCAAAGTTTTGTTCTTCTAGGTTTAAGCATTCGTTTGCAGGAACAGTTTGAATTTTTAGGTTTCACTCTGTTTTCTCCTATATTGACAGATGCAGTTAGAACTTTAAATCAAACACGGTTTGTGCTAGCTACTTGAAACATGACACAATAAAGTAGTTCTACCTTCTATCCCTAAGGTTTGTTTCCTCTTGATGTACCCCTAAGCAGAGACTGGCGAATAACACATTCAATGAAAGGCGTTGTTAGGCTGCCAAAAAACTACAGTCTCCTGAAATCTCATCATATATTTTTTCTTCCGACCTTCATGATACTTTCAAGTAATGAGCAGTGCAAAAAATCAAACTTGGATGCCCAAGTTTCGTTCTCCTAGGTTGAAGCATTCGTTTGCAGGAACAGTTTGAATTTTTAGGTTTCACTCTGTTTTGTCCTATATTGACTGATGCAGTTCGAACTCTAAATCAAACACGGTTTGTGCTAGCTTCTTGAAACTTGACAAAATACTGTAGTTCTACGTTCTATCTCTAAGGTTTGTTTCCTCTTGATGTAGCCTAATGCAGGGACTGGTGAATAACACTTTTATTGAAATGGGTTGCCAAACTTCCCAAAACTAGAGTCTTCTGAAATCTCAACATATATTTTTTTATCCAATCTTCATGATACTTTCGAGTAATGATCAGTACACCAATCCCACTTGGATGCTCAAGTTTCCTTCTCCTACCTTGAAGCATTCGTTTGCAGTAACAGTTTGAATTTTTAGGTTTCATTCTGCTTACTCCTATATTGACAAATGTAGTACAAACTCTAAATCATACACGGTTTGGGCTAGCTTCTTGAAACTTGACACAATAAAGTAGTTCTACATTCTATCCCTAAGGTTTGTTTCCTCTTGATGTAGCCTTCAGCACAGACTGGCGAATAAAACTTTCAATGAAAGGCGTTGTTAGGCTGCCAAAAAACTAGAGTCTCCTGAAATCTCAACACATATTTTTTTCCGACCTTAATGATACTTTCAAGTAATGAGCAGTACACCAATCAAACTTGGATGCCCGAGTTTCGTTCTCCTAGGTTGATGCATTCGTTTGCAGTAACAGTTTGAATTTCTAGGTTTCACTCTGTTTTCTCCTATATTGACAGATGCAGCTAGAACTCTAAATCAAACACGGTTTGTGCTAACTTCTTGAAACTTGACACAATAAAGTAGTTCTACGTTCTATCTCTAAGGTTTGTTTCCTCTTGATGTAGCCTAATGCAGGGACTGGCGAATAACACTTATATTGAAAGGGGTTGCCAAACTTTCAAAAAACTAGAGTCTCCTGAAATCTCAACATATATTTTTTCATCCAATCTTCATGATACATTCAAGTAATGATCAGTACACCATTCCCACTTGGATGCCCAAGTTTTTTTCTTCTAGGTTGAAGCATTCGTTTGCAGGAACAGTTTGAATTTTTAGGTTTCACTCTGTTTTCTCCTATATTGACAGATGCAGTTAGAACTTTAAATCAAACACGGTATGTGCTAGCTACTTGAAACATGACACAATAAAGTAGTTCTACGTTCTATCCCTAAGGTTTGTTTCCTCTTGATGTACCCTTAAGCAGAGACTGGCGAATAACACATTCAATGAAAGGCGTTGTTAGGCTGCCAAAAAACTACAGTCTCCTGAAATCGGATCATATATTTTTTCTTCCGACCTTCATGATACTTTCAAGTAATGAGCAGTGCACCAATCAAACTTGGATGCCCAAGTTTCGTTCTCCTCGGTTGAAGCATTCGTTTGCAGGAACAGTTTGAATTTTTAGGTTTCACTCTGTTTTGTCCTGTATTGACAGATGCAGTTCGAACTCTAATTCAAACACGGTTTGTGCTAGCTTCTTGAAACTTGACAAAATACTGTAGTTCTACGTTCTATCTCTAAGGTTTTGTTTCCTCTTGATGTAGCCTAATGCAGGGACTGGCGAATAACACTTTTATTGAAATGGGTTGCCAAACTTCCCAAAACTAGAGTCTTCTGAAATCTCAACATATATTTTTTTATCCAATCTTCATGATACTTTCGAGTAATGATCAGTACACCAATCCCACTTGGATGCTCAAGTTTCCTTCTCCTACATTGAAGCATTCGTTTGCCGTAACAGTTTGAATTTTTAGGTTTCATTCTGCTTTCTCCTATATTGACAAATGTAGTTCAAACTCTAAATCATACACGGTTTGGGCTAGCTTCGTGAAACTTGACACAATAAAGTAGTTCTACATTCTATACCTAAGTTTGTTTCCTCTTGATGTAGCCTTCAGCACAGACTGGCGAATAACACTTTCAATGAAAGGCGTTGTTAGGCTGCCAAAAAACTAGAGTCTCCTGAAATCTCAACACATATTTTTTTCCGACCTTAATGATACTTTCAAGTAATGAGCAGTACACCAATCAAACTTGGATGCTCAAGATTCGTTCTCCTAGGTTGATGCATTCGTTTGCAGTAACAGTTTGAATTTCTAGGTTTCACTCTGTTTTCTCCTATATTGACAGATGCAGCTAGATCTCTAAATCAAACACGGTTTGTGCTAGCTTCTTGAAACTTGACACAATAAAGTAGTTCTGCGTTCTATCTCTGGTTTGTTTCCTCTTGATGTAGCCTAATGCAGGGACTGGCGAATAACACTTATATTGAAAGGGGTTGCCAAACTTTCAAAAAACTAGAGTCTCCTGAAATCTCAACATATATTTTTTCATCCAATCTTCATGATACATTCAAGTAATGATCAGTACACCATTCCCACTTGGATGCCCAAGTTTTGTTCTTCTAGGTTGAAGCATTCGTTTGCAGGAACAGTTTGAATTTTTAGGTTTCACTCTGTTTTCTCCTATATTGACAGATGCAGTTAGAACTTTA
>NW_027511628.1:0-23149 GCF_048772815.1 Callospermophilus lateralis | reverse complement strand
GGTTTGTTTCCTCTTGAAATAGCCACAAGCAAAGACTGCGTAAAACACATTCATTGGAAAGGTGTTCCAACCTTCCAAAATACAGCTGGTTTTCTGAATACTCTGCAAATTTTTTTTCATCCGACCTTGATGATCTCTGTGGTAATGATCAGTTCACTAAGTCCACTTAGCTGCCCAACTTTCACTCTTCTAGGATGAAGCGTTCGTTACCAGTAACAGTTTGATTTTTTAGGTTTCACTCTATTTCCTCCTATACAGATAGATGTGTTTTTTAAATCTAAATCAAACACGGTTTGTGCTCGCTCCTTAAAACTTGACAAAATAAAGTAGTTCTATGTTCTGTCTTTGTGGTTTGTTTCCTCTTGAAATAGCCACAAGCAAACACTGCGTAAAACACCTTTATTGGAAAGGTGTTCCAAGCTTCCAAAATACTACTGGTTTTCTGAATACTCGGCAAATTTTTTTTCATCCGACCTTGATGATCTCTGTGGTAATGATCAGTTCACTAAGTCCACTTAGCTGCCCAATTTTCACTCTTCTAGGATGAAGCGTTCCTTACCAGTAACAATTTGAATTTTTAGGTTTCACTCTATTTCCTCCTATACAGATACATGTGTTTTTTAAGTCTAAATCAAACACGGTTTGTGCTAGCTCCTTGAAACTTGACAAAATAAAGTAGTTCTAAGTTCTGTCTTTGTGGTTTGTTTCCTCTTGAAATAGCCACAAGCAAAGACTGCGTAAATCACCTTCATTGGAAAGGTGTGCCAAGCTTCCAAAAAACTACTGGTTTTCTGAATACTCGGCAAAATTTTTTTTCATCCGACCTTGATGATCTCTGTGGTAATGATCAGTTTACTTACTCCACTTAGCTGCATAATATTCACTCTTCTAGGATGAAGCGTTCGTTACCAGTAACAGTTTGAGTTTTTAGGTTTCACTCTATTTCCTCCTATATATATAGATGTGTTTGGAAGTCTAAATCAAACACGGTTTGTGCTAGCTCCTTGAAACTTGACAAAATAAAGTAGCTCTAAGTTCTGTCTTTGTGGTTTGTTTCCTCTTGAAATAGCCACAAGCAAAGACTGCGTAAAACACTTCATTGGAAAGGTGTGCCAAGCTTCCAAAAAAACTACTGGTTTTCGGAATACTCGGCAAATTTTTTTTCATCCGACCTTGATGATCTCTGGGGTAATGATCAGTTCACTAAGTCCACTTAGCTGCCCAACTTTCACTCTTCTAGGATGAAGCGTTCGTTACCAGTAACAGTTTGAATTTTTAGGTTTCACTCTATTTCCTCCTATACAGATAGATGTGTTTTTTAAGTCTAAATCAAACACGGTTTGTGCTAGCTCCTTGAAACTTGACAAAATAAAGTAGTTCTAAGTTCTGTCTTTGTGGTTTGTTTCCTCTTGAAATAGCCACAAGCAAAGACTGCGTAAAACACCTCATTGGAAAGTGTGTCAGCTTCCAAAAAACTACTGGTTTTCTGAATACTCGGCAAAATTTTTTTTTCATCCGACATTGATGATCTCTGTGGTAATGATCAGTTTACTTAGTCCACTTAGCTGCCCAATATTCACTCTTCTAGGATGAAGCATTCGTTACCAGTAACAGTTTGAGTTTTTAGGTTTCACTCTATTTCCTCCTATATATATAGATGTGTTTGGAAGTCTAAATCAAACACGGTTTGTGCTAGCTCCTTGAAACTTGACAAAATAAAGTAGTTCTAAGTTCTGTCTTTGTGGTTTGTTTCCTCTTGAAATAGCCACAAGCAAACACTGCGTAAAACACCTATATTTGAAAGGTGTTCCAAGCTTCCAAAATACTACTGGTTTTCTGAATACTCGGCAAATTTTTTTCCATCCGACCTTGATGATCTCTGTGGTAATGATCAGTTCACTAAGTCCACTTACCTGCCCAATTTTCACTCTTCTAGGATGAAGCGTTCGTTACCAGTAACAGTTTGAATTTTTAGGTTTCACTCTATTTCCTCCTATACAGATAGATGTGTTTTTTAAGTAAAAATCAAACACGGTTTGTGCTAGCTCCTTGAAACTTGACAAAATAAAGTAGTTCTAAGTTCTGTCTTTGTGGTTTGTTTCCTCTTGAAATAGCCCAAGCAAAGACTGCGTAAAACACATTCATTGGAAAGGTGTTCCAAGCTTCCAAAATACTACTGGTTTTCTGAATACTCGGCAAATTTTTTTTCATCCGACCTTGATGATCTCTGTGGTAATGATCAGTTCACTAAGTCCACTTAGCTGCCCAACTTTCACTCTTCTAGGATGAAGCGTTCGTTACCAGTAACAGTTTGAATTTTTAGGTTTCACTCTATTTCCTCCTATACAGATAGATGTGTTTTTTAAGTCTAAATCAAACACGGTTTGTGCTAGCTCCTTGAAACTAGACAAAATAAAGTAGTTCTAAGTTCTGTCTTTGTGGTTTGTTTCCTCTTGAAAGAGGCACAAGCAAAGACTGCGTAAAACACATTCATTGGAAAGGTGTGCCAAGCTTCCAAAAACTACTGGTTTTCTGAATACTCGGCAACTTTTTTTCATCCGACCTTGATGATCTCTGTGGTAATGATCAGTTCACTAAGTCCACTTAGCTGCCCAATTTTCACTCTTCTAGGATGAAGCGTTCGTTACCAGTAACAGTTTGAATTTTTAGGTTTCACTCTATTTCCTCCTATACAGATAGATGTGTTTTTTAAGTCTAAATCAAACACGGTTTGTGCTAGCTCCTTGGAACTTGACAAAATAAAGTAGTTCTAAGTTCTGTCTTTGTGGTTTGTTTCCTCTTGAAATAGCCACAAGCAAAGACTGTGTAAAACACATTCATTGGAAAGGTGTTCCAAGCTTCCAAAATACTACTGGTTTTCTGAATAGTCGGCAAATTTTTTTTAATCCGACCTTAATGATCTCTGTGGTAATGATCAGTTCACTAAGTCCACTTAGCTGCCCAACTTTCACTCTTCTAGGATGAAGCGTTCGTTACCAGTAACAGTTTGAATTTTTAGGTTTCACTCTATTTAGTCCTATACAGAAAGATGTGTTTTTTAAGTCTAAATCAAACACGGTTTGTGCTAGCTCCTTGAAACTTGACAAAATAAAGTAGTTCTAAGTTCTGTCTTTGTGGTTTGTTTCCTCTTGAAATAGCCACAAGCAAAGACTGCGTAAAACACCCTCATTGGAAAGGTGTGCCATGCTTCCAAAAAACTACTGGTTTTCTGAATACTCGGCAAAATTTTTTTTCATCCAACCTTGATGATCTCTGTGGCAATGATCAGTTTACTTAGTCCACTTAGCTGCCCAATATTCACTCTTCTAGGATGAAGCGTTCGTTACCAGTAACAGTTTGAGTTTTTAGGTTTCACTCTATTTCCTAATATATATATAGATGTGTTTGGAAGTCTAAATCAAACACGGTTTGTGCTAGCTCCTTGAAACTTGACAAAATAAAGTAGTTCTAAGTTCTGTCTTTGTGGTTTATTTCCTCTTGAAATAGCCACAAGCAAAGACTGCGTAAAACACCTTTATTGGAAAGGTGTTCCAAGCTTCCAAAATACTACTGGTTTTCGGAATACTCGGCAAATTTTTTTTCATCCGACCTTGATGATCTCTGTGGTAATGATCAGTTCACTAAGTCCACTTAGCTGTCCAATTTTCACTCTTCTAGGATGAAGCGTTCGTTACCAGTAACAGTTTGAATTTTTAGGTTTCACTCTATGTCCTCCTATACAGATAGAAGTGTTTTTTAAGTAAAAATCAAACACGGTTTTTGCTAGCTCCTAGACACTTGACAAAATAAAGTAGTTCCAATTTCTGTCTTTGTGGTTTGTTTCTCTTGAAATAGCCACAAGCAAAGACTGCGTAAAACACATTCATTGGAAAGGTGTTCCAAGCTTCCAAAATACTACTGGTTTTCTGAATAATCGGCAAATTTTTTTTCATCCGACCTTGATGATCTCTGTGGTAATGATCAGTTCACTAAGTCCACTTAGCTGCCCAATTTTCACTCTTCTAGGATGAAGCGTTCTTTACCAGTAACAGTTTGAATTTTTAGGTTTCACTCTATTTCCTCCTATACAGATAGATGTGTTTTTTAAGTCTAAATCAAACACGGTTTGTGCTAGCTCCTTGAAACTTGACAAAATAAAGTAGTTCTAAGTTCTGTCTTTGTGGTTTGTTTCCTCTTGAAATAGCCACAAGCAAAGACTGTGTTAAACACATTCATTGGAAAGGTGTTCCAAGCTTCCAAAATACTACTGGTTTTCTGAATACTCGGCAAATTTTTTTCATCCGACCTTGATGATCTCTGTGGTAATGATCAGTTCACTAAGTCCACTTAGCTGCCCAACTTTCACTCTTCTAGGATGAAGCGTTCGTTACCAGTAACAGTTTGAATTTTTAGGTTTCACTCTATTTCCCTCCTATACAGATAGATGTGTTTTTTAAGTCTAAATCAAACACGGTTTGTGCTAGCTCCTTGAAACTTGACAAAATAAAGTCGTTCTAAGTTCTGTCTTTGTGGTTTGTTTCCTCTTGAAATAGCCACAAGCAAACACTGCGTAAAACACCTTTATTGGAAAGGTGTTCCAAGCTTCCAAAATACTACTGGTTTTCTGAATACTCGGCAAATTTTTTTTCATCCGACCTTGATGATCTCTGTGGCAATGATCAGTTTACTTAGTCCACTTAGCTGCCCAATATTCACTCTTCTAGGATGAAGCGTTCGTTACCAGTAACAGTTTGAGTTTTTAGGTTTCACTCTATTTCCTCCTATATATATAGATGTGTTTGGAAGTCTAAATAAAACATGGTTTGTGCTAGCTCCTTGAAACTTGACAAAATAAAGTAGTTCTAAGTTCTGTCTTTGTGGTTTGTTTCCTCTTGAAATAGCCACAAGCAAACACTGCGTAAAACACCTTTATTGGAAAGGTGTTCCAAGCTTCCAAAATACTACTGGTTTTCGGAATACTCGGCAAATTTTTTTCATCCGACCTTGATGATCTCTGTGGTAATGATCAGTTCACTAAGTCCACTTAGCTGCCCAATTTTCACTCTTCTAGGATGAAGCGTTCGTTACCAGTAACAGTTTGAATTTTTAGGTTTCACTCTATTTCCTCCTATACAGACAGAAGTGTTTTTTAAGTAAAAATCAAACACGGTTTTTGCTAGCTCCTAGACAATTGACAAAATAAAGTAGTTCTAATTTCTTTCTTTGTGGTTTGTTTCCTCTTGAAATAGCCACAAGCAAAGACTGCGTAAAACACATTCTTTGGAAAGGTGTTCCAAGCTTCCAAAATACTACTGGTTTTCTGAATAATCGGCAAATTTTTTTTCATCCGACCTTGATGATCTCTGTGGTAATGATCAGTTCACTAAGTCCACTTAGCTGCCCAACTTTCACTCTTCTAGGATGAAGCGTTCGTTACCAGTAACAGTTTGAATTTTTAGGTTTCACTCTATTTCCTCCTATACAGATAGATGTGTTTTTTAAGTCTAAATCAAACACGGTTTGTGCTAGCTCCTTGAAACTTGACAAAATAAAGTAGTTCTAAGTTTCTGTCTTTGGGGTTTGTTTCCTCTTGAAATAGCCACAAGCAAAGACTGCGTAAAACACCTTTATTGGAAAGGTGTTCCAAGCTTCCAAAATACTACTGGTTTTCTGAATACTCGGCAAATTTTTTTTCATCCGACCTTGATGATCTCTGTGGTAATGATCAGTTCACTAAGTCCACTTAGCTGCCCAATTTTCACTCTTCTAGGATGAAGCGTTCCTTACCAGTAACAATTTGAATTTTTAGGTTTCACTCTATTTCCTCCTATACAGATAGATGTGTTTTTTAAGTCTAAATCAAACACGGTTTGTGCTAGCTCCTTGAAACTTGACAAAATAAAGTAGTTCTAAGTTCTGTCTTTGTGGTTTGTTTCCTCTTGAAATAGCCACAAGCAAAGACTGCGTAAATCACCTTCATTGGAAAGGTGTGCCAAGCTTCCTAAAAACTACTGGTTTTCTGAATACTCGGCAAAATTTTTTTTCATCCGACCTTGATGATCTCTGTGGTAATGATCAGTTTACTTACTCCACTTAGCTGCATAATATTCACTCTTCTAGGATGAAGCGTTCGTTACCAGTAACAGTTTGAGTTTTTAGGTTTCACTCTATTTCCTCCTATATATATAGATGTGTTTGGAAGTCTAAATCAAACACGGTTTGTGCTAGCTCCTTGAAACTTGACAAAATAAAGTAGCTCTAAGTTCTGTCTTTGTGGTTTGTTTCCTCTTGAAATAGCCACAAGCAAAGACTGCGTAAAACACATTCATTGGAAAGGTGTGCCAAGCTTCCAAAAAACTACTGGTTTTCGGAATACTCGGCAAATTTTTTTTCATCCGACCTTGATGATCTCTGGGGTAATGATCAGTTCACTAAGTCCACTTAGCTGCCCAACTTTCACTCTTCCAGGATGAAGCGTTCGTTACCAGTAACAGTTTGAATTTTTAGGTTTCACTCTATTTCCTCCTATACAGATAGATGTGTTTTTTAAGCCTAAATCAAACACGGTTTGTGCTAGCTCCTTGAAACTTGACAAAATAAAGTAGTTCTAAGTTCTGTCTTTGTGGTTTGTTTCCTCTTGAAATAGCCACAAGCAAAGACTGCGTAAAACACCTCATTGGAAAGGTGTGTCAAGCTTCCAAAAAACTACTGGTTTTCTGAATACTCGGCAAAATTTTTTTTCATCCGACATTGATGATCTCTGTGGTAATGATCAGTTTACTTAGTCCACTTAGCTGCCCAATATTCACTCTTCTAGGATGAAGCATTCGTTACCAGTAACAGTTTGAGTTTTTAGGTTTCACTCTATTTCCTCCTATATATATAGATGTGTTTGGAAGTCTAAATCAAACACGGTTTGTGCTAGCTCCTTGAAACTTGACAAAATAAAGTAGTTCTAAGTTCTGTCTTTGTGGTTTGTTTCCTCTTGAAATAGCCACAAGCAAACACTGCGTAAAGCACCTATATTGGAAAGGTGTTCCAAGCTTCCAAAATACTACTGGTTTTCTGAATACTCGGCAAATTTTTTTCCATCCGACCTTGATGATCTCTGTGGTAATGATCAGTTCACTAAGTCCACTTACCTGCCCAATTTTCACTCTTCTAGGATGAAGCGTTCGTTACCAGTAACAGTTTGAATTTTTAGGTTTCACTCTATTTCCTCCTATACAGATAGATGTGTTTTTTAAGTAAAAATCAAACACGGTTTGTGCTAGCTCCTTGAAACTTGACAAAATAAAGTAGTTCTAAGTTCTGTCTTTGTGGTTTGTTTCCTCTTGAAATAGCCCAAGCAAAGACTGCGTAAAACACATTCATTTGGAAAGGTGTTCCAAGCTTCCAAAATACTACTGGTTTTCTGAATACTCGGCAAATTTTTTTTCATCCGACCTTGATGATCTCTGTGGTAATGATCAGTTCACTAAGTCCACTTAGCTGCCCAACTTTCACTCTTCTAGGATGAAGCGTTCGTTACCAGTAACAGTTTGAATTTTTAGGTTTCACTCTATTTCCTCCTATACAGATAGATGTGTTTTTTAAGTCTAAATCAAACACGGTTTGTGCTAGCTCCTTGAAACTAGACAAAATAAAGTAGTTCTAAGTTCTGTCTTTGTGGTTTGTTTCCTCTTGAAAGAGGCACAAGCAAAGACTGCGTAAAACACATTCATTGGAAAGGTGTGCCAAGCTTCCAAAAAACTACTGGTTTTCTGAATACTCGGCAAATTTTTTTCATCCGACCTTGATGATCTCTGTGGTAATGATCAGTTCACTAAGTCCACTTAGCTGCCCAATTTTCACTCTTCTAGGATGAAGCGTTCGTTACCAGTAACAGTTTGAATTTTTAGGTTTCACTCTATTTCCTCCTATACAGATAGATGTGTTTTTTAAGTCTAAATCAAACACGGTTTGTGCTAGCTCCTTGAAACTTGACAAAATAAAGTAGTTCTAAGTTCTGTCTTTGTGGTTTGTTTCCTCTTGAAATAGCCACAAGCAAAGACTGTGTAAAACACATTCATTGGAAAGGTGTTCCAAGCTTCCAAAATACTACTGGTTTTCTGAATAGTCGGCAAATTTTTTTTAATCCGACCTTAATGATCTCTGTGGTAATGATCAGTTCACTAAGTCCACTTAGCTGCCCAACTTTCACTCTTCTAGGATGAAGCGTTCGTTACCAGTAACAGTTTGAATTTTTAGGTTTCACTCTATTTAGTCCTATACAGAAAGATGTGTTTTTTGAGTCTAAATCAAACACGGTTTGTGCTAGCTCCTTGAAACTTGACAAAATAAAGTAGTTCTAAGTTCTGTCTTTGTGGTTTGTTTCCTCTTGAAATAGCCACAAGCAAAGACTGCGTAAAACACCTTCATTGGAAAGGTGTGCCATGCTTCCAAAAAACTACTGGATTTCTGAATACTCGGCAAAATTTTTTTTCATCCAACCTTGATGATCTCTGTGGCAATGATCAGTTTACTTAGTCCACTTAGCTGCCCAATATTCACTCTTCTAGGATGAAGCGTTCGTTACCAGTAACAGTTTGAGTTTTTAGGTTTCACTCTATTTCCTCCTATATATATAGATGTGTTTGGAAGTCTAAATCAAACACGGTTTGTGCTAGCTCCTTGAAACTTGACAAAATAAAGTAGTTCTAAGTTCTGTCTTTGTGGTTTATTTCCTCTTGAAATAGCCACAAGCAAAGACTGCGTAAAACACCTTTATTGGAAAGGTGTTCCAAGCTTCCAAAATACTACTGGTTTTCGGAATACTCGGCAAATTTTTTTTCATCCGACCTTGATGATCTCTGTGGTAATGATCAGTTCACTAAGTCCACTTAGCTGTCCAATTTTCACTCTTCTAGGATGAAGCGTTCGTTACCAGTAACAGTTTGAATTTTTAGGTTTCACTCTATTTCCTCCTATACAGATAGAAGTGTTTTTTAAGTAAAAATCAAACACGGTTTTTGCTAGCTCCTAGACACTTGACAAAATAAAGTAGTTCTAATTTCTGTCTTTGTGGTTTGTTTCCTCTTGAAATAGCCACAAGCAAAGACTGCGTAAAACACATTCATTGGAAAGGTGTTCCAAGCTTCCAAAATACTACTGGTTTTCTGAATAATCGGCAAATTTTTTTTCATCCGACCTTGATGATCTCTGTGGTAATGATCAGTTCACTAAGTCCACTTAGCTGCCCAATTTTCACTCTTCTAGGATGAAGCGTTCTTTACCAGTAACAGTTTGAATTTTTAGGTTTCACTCTATTTCCTCCTATACAGATAGATGTGTTTTTTAAGTCTAAATCAAACACGGTTTGTGCTAGCTCCTTGAAACTTGACAAAATAAAGTAGTTCTAAGTTCTGTCTTTGTGGTTTGTTTCCTCTTGAAATAGCCACAAGCAAAGACTGTGTTAAACACATTCATTGGAAAGGTGTTCCAAGCTTCCAAAATACTACTGGTTTTCTGAATACTCGGCAAATTTTTTTTCATCCGACCTTGATGATCTCTGTGGTAATGATCAGTTCACTAAGTCCACTTAGCTGCCCAACTTTCACTCTTCTAGGATGAAGCGTTCGTTACCAGTAACAGTTTGAATTTTTAGGTTTCACTCTATTTCCTCCTATACAGATAGATGTGTTTTTTAAGTCTAAATCAAACACGGTTTGTGCTAGCTCCTTGAAACTTGACAAAATAAAGTCGTTCTAAGTTCTGTCTTTGTGGTTTGTTTCCTCTTGAAATAGCCACAAGCAAACACTGCGTAAAACACCTTTATTGGAAAGGTGTTCCAAGCTTCCAAAATACTACTGGTTTTCTGAATACTCGGCAAATTTTTTTTCATCCGACCTTGATGATCTCTGTGGCAATGATCAGTTTACTTAGTCCACTTAGCTGCCCAATATTCACTCTTCTAGGATGAAGCGTTTGTTACCAGTAACAGTTTGAGTTTTTAGGTTTCACTCTATTTCCTCCTATATATATAGATGTGTTTGGAAGTCTAAATAAAACATGGTTTGTGCTAGCTCCTTGAAACTTGACAAAATAAAGTAGTTCTAAGTTCTGTCTTTGTGGTTTGTTTCCTCTTGAAATAGCCACAAGCAAACACTGCGTAAAACACCTTTATTGGAAAGGTGTTCCAAGCTTCCAAAATACTACTGGTTTTCGGAATACTCGGCAAATTTTTTTTCATCCGACCTTGATGATCTCTGTGGTAATGATCAGATCACTAAGTCCACTTAGCTGCCCAATTTTCACTCTTCTAGGATGAAGCGTTCGTTACCAGTAACAGTTTGAATTTTTAGGTTTCACTCTATTTCCTCCTATACAGATAGAAGTGTTTTTTAAGTAAAAATCAAACACGGTTTTTGCTAGCTCCTAGACAATTGACAAAATAAAGTAGTTCTAATTTCTGTCTTTGTGGTTTGTTTCCTCTTGAAATAGCCACAAGCAAAGACTGCGTAAAACACATTCTTTGGAAAGGTGTTCCAAGCTTCCAAAATACTACTGGTTTTCTGAATAATCGGCAAATTTTTTTTCATCCGACCTTGATGATCTCTGTGGTAATGATCAGTTCACTAAGTCCACTTAGCTGCCCAACTTTCACTCTTCTAGGATGAAGCGTTCGTTACCAGTAACAGTTTGAATTTTTAGGTTTCACTCTATTTCCTCCTATACAGATAGATGTGTTTTTTAAGTCTAAATCAAACACGGTTTGTGCTAGCTCCTTGAAACTTGACAAAATAAAGTAGTTCTAAGTTCTGTCTTTGGGGTTTGTTTCCTCTTGAAATAGCCACAAGCAAAGACTGCGTAAAACACCTTTATTGGAAAGGTGTTCCAAGCTTCCAAAATACTACTGGTTTTCTGAATACTCGGCAAATTTTTTTTCATCCGACCTTGATGATCTCTGTGGTAATGATCAGTTCACTAAGTCCACTTAGCTGCCCAATTTTCACTCTTCTAGGATGAAGCGTTCCTTACCAGTAACAATTTGAATTTTTAGGTTTCACTCTATTTCCTCCTATACAGATAGATGTGTTTTTTAAGTCTAAATCAAACACGGTTTGTGCTAGCTCCTTGAAACTTGACAAAATAAAGTAGTTCTAAGTTCTGTCTTTGTGGTTTGTTTCCTCTTGAAATAGCCACAAGCAAAGACTGCGTAAATCACCTTCATTGGAAAGGTGTGCCAAGCTTCCTAAAAACTACTGGTTTTCTGAATACTCGGCAAAATTTTTTTTCATCCGACCTTGATGATCTCTGTGGTAATGATCAGTTCACTAAGTCCACTTAGCTGCCCAATTTTCACTCTTCTAGGATGAAGCGTTCGTTACCAGTAACAGTTTGAGTTTTTAGGTTTCACTCTATTTCCTCCTATATATATAGATGTGTTTGGAAGTCTAAATCAAACACGGTTTGTGCTAGCTCCTTGAAACTTGACAAAATAAAGTAGCTCTAAGTTCTGTCTTTGTGGTTTGTTTCCTCTTGAAATAGCCACAAGCAAAGACTGCGTAAAACACATTCATTGGAAAGGTGTGCCAAGCTTCCAAAAAACTACTGGTTTTCGGAATACTCGGCAAATTTTTTTTCATCCGACCTTGATGATCTCTGGGGTAATGATCAGTTCACTAAGTCCACTTAGCTGCCCAACTTTCACTCTTCCAGGATGAAGCGTTCGTTACCAGTAACAGTTTGAATTTTTAGGTTTCACTCTATTTCCTCCTATACAGATAGATGTGTTTTTTAAGTCTAAATCAAACACGGTTTGTGCTAGCTCCTTGAAACTTGACAAAATAAAGTAGTTCTAAGTTCTGTCTTTGTGGTTTGTTTCCTCTTGAAATAGCCACAAGCAAAGACTGCGTAAAACACCTCATTGGAAAGGTGTGTCAAGCTTCCAAAAAACTACTGGTTTTCTGAATACTCGGCAAAATTTTTTTTTCATCCGACATTGATGATCTCTGTGGTAATGATCAGTTTACTTAGTCCACTTAGCTGCCCAATATTCACTCTTCTAGGATGAAGCATTCGTTACCAGTAACAGTTTGAGTTTTTAGGTTTCACTCTATTTCCTCCTATATATATAGATGTGTTTGGAAGTCTAAATCAAACACGGTTTGTGCTAGCTCCTTGAAACTTGACAAAATAAAGTAGTTCTAAGTTCTGTCTTTGTGGTTTGTTTCCTCTTGAAATAGCCACAAGCAAACACTGCGTAAAACACCTATATTGGAAAGGTGTTCCAAGCTTCCAAAATACTACTGGTTTTCTGAATACTCGGCAAATTTTTTTCCATCCGACCTTGATGATCTCTGTGGTAATGATCAGTTCACTAAGTCCACTTACCTGCCCAATTTTCACTCTTCTAGGATGAAGCGTTCGTTACCAGTAACAGTTTGAATTTTTAGGTTTCACTCTATTTCCTCCTATACAGATAGATGTGTTTTTTAAGTAAAAATCAAACACGGTTTGTGCTAGCTCCTTGAAACTTGACAAAATAAAGTAGTTCTAAGTTCTGTCTTTGTGGTTTGTTTCCTCTTGAAATAGCCCAAGCAAAGACTGCGTAAAACACATTCATTGGAAAGGTGTTCCAAGCTTCCAAAATACTACTGGTTTTCTGAATACTCGGCAAATTTTTTTTCATCCGACCTTGATGATCTCTGTGGTAATGATCAGTTCACTAAGTCCACTTAGCTGCCCAACTTTCACTCTTCTAGGATGAAGCGTTCGTTACCAGTAACAGTTTGAATTTTTAGGTTTCACTCTATTTCCTCCTATACAGATAGAAGTGTTTTTTAAGTAAAAATCAAACACGGTTTTTGCTAGCTCCTAGACAATTGACAAAATAAAGTAGTTCTAATTTCTGTCTTTGTGGTTTGTTTCCTCTTGAAATAGCCACAAGCAAAGACTGCGTAAAACACATTCTTTGGAAAGGTGTTCCAAATTCCAAAATACTACTGGTTTTCTGAATAATCGGCAAATTTTTTTTCATCCGACCTTGATGATCTCTGTGGTAATGATCAGTTCACTAAGTCCACTTAGCTGCCCAACTTTCACTCTTCTAGGATGAAGCGTTCGTTACCAGTAACAGTTTGAATTTTTAGGTTTCACTCTATTTCCTCCTATACAGATAGATGTGTTTTTTAAGTCTAAATCAAACACGGTTTGTGCTAGCTCCTTGAAACTTGACAAAATAAAGTAGTTCTAAGTTCTGTCTTTGGGGTTTGTTTCCTCTTGAAATAGCCACAAGCAAAGACTGCGTAAAACACCTTTATTGGAAAGGTGTTCCAAGCTTCCAAAATACTACTGGTTTTCTGAATACTCGGCAAATTTTTTTTCATCCGACCTTGATGATCTCTGTGGTAATGATCAGTTCACTAAGTCCACTTAGCTGCCCAATTTTCACTCTTGTAGGATCAAGCGTTCGTTACCAGTAACAGTTTGAATTTTTAGGTTTCACTCTATTTAGTCCTATACAGAAAGATGTGTTTTTTAAGTCTAAATCAAACACGGTTTGTGCTAGCTCCTTGAAACTTGACAAAATAAAGTAGTTCTAAGTTCTGTCTTTGTGGTTTGTTTCCTCTTGAAATAGCCACAAGCAAAGACTGCGTAAAACACCTTCATTGGAAAGGTGTGCCATGCTTCCAAAAAACTACTGGTTTTCTGAATACTCGGCAAAATTTTTTTTCATCCAACCTTGATGATCTCTGTGGCAATGATCAGTTTACTTAGTCCACTTAGCTGCCCAATATTCACTCTTCTAGGATGAAGCGTTCGTTACCAGTAACAGTTTGAGTTTTTAGGTTTCACTCTATTTCCTCCTATATATATAGATGTGTTTGGAAGTCTAAATCAAACACGGTTTGTGCTAGCTCCTTGAAACTTGACAAAATAAAGTAGTTCTAAGTTCTGTCTTTGTGGTTTATTTCCTCTTGAAATAGCCACAAGCAAAGACTGCGTAAAACACCTTTATTGGAAAGGTGTTCCAAGCTTCCAAAATACTACTGGTTTTCGGAATACTCGGCAAATTTTTTTTCATCCGACCTTGATGATCTCTGTGGTAATGATCAGTTCACTAAGTCCACTTAGCTGTCCAATTTTCACTCTTCTAGGATGAAGCGTTCGTTACCAGTAACAGTTTGAATTTTTAGGTTTCACTCTATTTCCTCCTATACAGATAGAAGTGTTTTTTAAGTAAAAATCAAACACGGTTTTTGCTAGCTCCTAGACACTTGACAAAATAAAGTAGTTCTAATTTCTGTCTTTGTGGTTTGTTTCCTCTTGAAATAGCCACAAGCAAAGACTGCGTAAAACACATTCATTGGAAAGGTGTTCCAAGCTTCCAAAATACTACTGGTTTTCTGAATAATCGGCAAATTTTTTTTCATCCGACCTTGATGATCTCTGTGGTAATGATCAGTTCACTAAGTCCACTTAGCTGCCCAATTTTCACTCTTCTAGGATGAAGCGTTCTTTACCAGTAACAGTTTGAATTTTTAGGTTTCACTCTATTTCCTCCTATACAGATAGATGTGTTTTTTAAGTCTAAATCAAACACGGTTTGTGCTAGCTCCTTGAAACTTGACAAAATAAAGTAGTTCTAAGTTCTGTCTTTGTGGTTTGTTTCCTCTTGAAATAGCCACAAGCAAAGACTGTGTTAAACACATTCATTGGAAAGGTGTTCCAAGCTTCCAAAATACTACTGGTTTTCTGAATACTCGGCAAATTTTTTTTCATCCGACCTTGATGATCTCTGTGGTAATGATCAGTTCACTAAGTCCACTTAGCTGCCCAACTTTCACTCTTCTAGGATGAAGCGTTCGTTACCAGTAACAGTTTGAATTTTTAGGTTTCACTCTATTTCCTCCTATACAGATAGATGTGTTTTTTAAGTCTAAATCAAACACGGTTTGTGCTAGCTCCTTGAAACTTGACAAAATAAAGTCGTTCTAAGTTCTGTCTTTGTGGTTTGTTTCCTCTTGAAATAGCCACAAGCAAACACTGCGTAAAACACCTTTATTGGAAAGGTGTTCCAAGCTTCCAAAATACTACTGGTTTTCTGAATACTCGGCAAATTTTTTTTCATCCGACCTTGATGATCTCTGTGGCAATGATCAGTTTACTTAGTCCACTTAGCTGCCCAATATTCACTCTTCTAGGATGAAGCGTTCGTTACCAGTAACAGTTTGAGTTTTTAGGTTTCACTCTATTTCCTCCTATATATATAGATGTGTTTGGAAGTCTAAATAAAACATGGTTTGTGCTAGCTCCTTGAAACTTGACAAAATAAAGTAGTTCTAAGTTCTGTCTTTGTGGTTTGTTTCCTCTTGAAATAGCCACAAGCAAACACTGCGTAAAACACCTTTATTGGAAAGGTGTTCCAAGCTTCCAAAATACTACTGGTTTTCGGAATACTCGGCAAATTTTTTTTCATCCGACCTTGATGATCTCTGTGGTAATGATCAGTTCACTAAGTCCACTTAGCTGCCCAATTTTCACTCTTCTAGGATGAAGCGTTCGTTACCAGTAACAGTTTGAATTTTTAGGTTTCACTCTATTTCCTCCTATACAGATAGAAGTGTTTTTTAAGTAAAAATCAAACACGGTTTTTGCTAGCTCCTAGACAATTGACAAAATAAAGTAGTTCTAATTTCTGTCTTTGTGGTTTGTTTCCTCTTGAAATAGCCACAAGCAAAGACTGCGTAAAACACATTCTTTGGAAAGGTGTTCCAAATTCCAAAATACTACTGGTTTTCTGAATAATCGGCAAATTTTTTTTCATCCGACCTTGATGATCTCTGTGGTAATGATCAGTTCACTAAGTCCACTTAGCTGCCCAACTTTCACTCTTCTAGGATGAAGCGTTCGTTACCAGTAACAGTTTGAATTTTTAGGTTTCACTCTATTTCCTCCTATACAGATAGATGTGTTTTTTAAGTCTAAATCAAACACGGTTTGTGCTAGCTCCTTGAAACTTGACAAAATAAAGTAGTTCTAAGTTCTGTCTTTGGGGTTTGTTTCCTCTTGAAATAGCCACAAGCAAAGACTGCGTAAAACACCTTTATTGGAAAGGTGTTCCAAGCTTCCAAAATACTACTGGTTTTTTGAATACTCGGCAAATTTTTTTTCATCCGACCTTGATGATCTCTGTGGTAATGATCAGTTCACTAAGTCCACTTAGCTGCCCAATTTTCACTCTTGTAGGATCAAGCGTTCGTTACCAGTAACAGTTTGAATTTTTAGGTTTCACTCTATTTCCTCCTATACAGATGGATGTGTTTTTTAAGTCTAAATCAAACATGGTTTGTGCTAGCTCCTTGAAACTTGACAAAATAAAGTAGTTCTAAGTTCTGTCTTTGTGGTTTGTTTCCTCTTGAAATAGCCACAAGCAAAGACTGCGTAAAACACCTTCATTGGAAAGGTGTGCCAAGCTTCCAAAAAACTACTGGTTTTGTGAATACTCGGCAAAATTTTTTTTCATCCGACCTTGATGATCTCTGTGGTAATGATCAGTTTACTTAGTCCACTTAGCTGCCCAATATTCACTCTTCTAGGATGAAGCGTTCGTTACCAGTAACAGTTTGAGTTTTTAGGTTTCACTCTATTTCCTCCTATATATATAGATGTGTTGGAAGTCTAAATCAAACACGGTTTGTGCTAGCTCCTTGAAACTTGACAAAATAAAGTAGTTCTAAGTTCTGTCTTTGTGGTTTGTTTCCTCTTGAAATAGGCACAAGCAAAGACTGCGTAAAACACCTTCATTGGAAAGGTGTGCCAAGCTTCCAAAATACTACTGGTTTTCGGAATACTCGGCAAATTTTTTTTCATCCGACCTTGATGATCTCTGTGGTAATGATCAGTTCACTAAGTCCACTTAGCTGCCCATTTTTCACTCTTCTAGGATGAAGCGTTCGTTACCAGTAACAGTTTGAATTTTTAGGTTTCACTCTATTTCCTCCTATACAGATAGATGTGTTTTTTAAGTCTAAATCAAACACGGTTTGTGCTAGCTCCTTGAAACTTGACAAAATAAAGTATTTCTAAGTTTTGTCTTTGTGGTTTGTTTCCTCTTGAAATATCCACAAGCAAAGACTGTGTAAAACACATTCATTGGAAAGGTGTTCCAAGCTTCCAAAATACTACTGGTTTTCTGAATACTCGGCAAATTTTTTTTCATCCGACCTTAATGATCTCTGTGGTAATGATCAGTTCACTAAGTCCACTTAGTTGCCCAACTTTCACTCTTCTAGGATGAAGCGTTCGTTACCAGTAACAGTTTGAATTTTTAGGTTTCACTCTATTTAGTCCTATACAGATAGATGTGTTTTTTAAGTCTAAATCAAACACGGTTTGTGCTAGCTCCTTGAAACTTGACAAAATAAAGTAGTTCTAAGTTCTGTCTTTGTGGTTTGTTTCCTCTTGAAATAGCCACAAGCAAAGACTGCGTAAAACACCTTCATTGGAAAAATGTGCCAAGCTTCCAAAAAACTACTGGTTTTCTGAATACTCGGCAAAATTTTTTTTCATCCGACCTTGATGATCTCTGTGGCAATGATCAGTTTACTTAGTCCACTTAGCTGCCCAATATTCACTCTTCTAGGATGAAGCGTTCGTTACCAGTAACAGTTTGAGTTTTTAGGTTTCACTCTATTTCCTCCTATATATATAGATGTGTTTGGAAGTCTAAATCAAACACGGTTTGTGCTAGCTCCTTGAAACTTGACAAAATAAAGTAGTTCTAAGTTCTGTCTTTGTGGTTTGTTTCCTCTTGAAATAGCCACAAGCAAACACTGCGTAAAACACCTTTATTGGAAAGGTGTTCCAAGCTTCCAAAATACCACTGGTTTTCTGAATACTCGGCAAATTTTTTTTCATCCGACCTTGATGATCTCTGTGGTAATGATCAGTTCACTAAGTCCACTTACCTGCCCAATTTTCACCCTTCTAGGATGAAGCGTTCGTTACCAGTAACAGTTTGAATTTTTAGGTTTCACTCTATTTCCTCCTATACAGATAGAAGTGTTTTTTAAGTAAAAATCAAACACGGTTTTTGCTAGCTCCTTGACACTTGACAAAATAAAGTAGTTCTAATTTCTGTCTTTGTGGTTTGTTTCCTCTTGAAATAGCCACAAGCAAAGACTGCGTAAAACACATTCATTGGAAAGGTGTTCCAAGCTTCCAAAATACTACTGGTTTTCTGAATACTCGGCAAATTTTTTTTCATCCGACCTTGATGATCTCTGTGGTAATGATCAGTTCACTAAGTCCACTTAGCTGCCCAATTTTCACTCTTCTAGGATGAAGCGTTCGTTACCAGTAACAGTTTGAATTTTTAGGTTTCACTCTATTTCCTCCTATACAGATAGATGTGTTTTTTAAGTCTAAATCAAACACGGTTTGTGCTAGCTCCATGAAACTTGACAAAATAAAGTAGTTCTAAGTTCTGTCTTTGTGGTTTGTTTCCTCTTCAAATAGCCACAAGCAAAGACTGTGTAAAACACATTCATTGGAAAGGTGTTCCAAGCTTCCAAAATACTACTGGTTTTCTGAATACTCGGCAAATTTTTTTCATCCGACCTTGATGATCTCTGTGGTAATGATCAGTTCACTAAGTCCACTTAGCTGCCCAACTTTCACTCTTCTAGGATGAAGCGTTCGTTACCAGTAACAGTTTGAATTTTTAGGTTTCACTCTATTTCGTCCTATACAGATAGATGTGTTTTTTAAGTCTAAATAAAACACGGTTTGTGCTAGCTCCTTGAAACATGACAAAATAAAGTAGTTCTAAGTTCTGTCTTGTGGTTTGTTTCCTCTTGAAATAGACACAAGCAAACACTGCGTAAAACACCTTTTTTGGAAAGGTTTTCCAAGCTTCCAAAATACTACTGGTTTTCTGAATACTCGGCAAATTTTTTTTCATCCGACCTTGATGATCTCTGTGGTAATGATCAGTTCACTAAGTCCACTTTGCTGCGCAATTTTCACTCTTGTAGGATGAAGCATTCGTTACCAGTAACAGTTTGAAATTTTAGGTTTCACTCTATTTCCTCCTATACAGATAGATGTGTTTTTTAAGTCTAAATCAAACACGGTTTGTGCTAGCTCCTTGAAACTTGACACAATAAAGTAGTTCTAAGTTCTGTCTTTGTGGTTTGTTTCCTCTTGAAATAGCCACAAACAAAGACTGCGTAAATCACCTTCATTGGAAAGGTGTGCCAAGCTTCCAAAAAACTACTGGTTTTCTGAATACTCGGCAAAATTTTTTTTCATCCGACCTTGATGATCTCTGTGGTAATGATCAGTTTACTTACTCCACTTAGCTGCCCAATATTCACTCTTCTAGGATGAAGCGTTCGTTACCAGTAACAGTTCGAGTTTTTAGGTTTCACTCTATTTCCTCCTATATATATAGATGTGTTTGGAAGTCTAAATCAAACACGGTTTGTGCTAGCTCCTTGAAACTTGACAAAATAAAGTAGTTCTAAGTTCTGTCTTTGTGGTTTGTTTCCTCTTGAAAGAGGCACATGCAAAGACTGCGTAAAACACATTCATTGGAAAGGTGTGCCAAGCTTCCAAAAAACTACTGGTTTTCGGAATACTCGGCAAATTTTTTTTCATCCGACCTTGATGATCTCTGTGGTAATGATCAGTTCACTAAGTCCACTTAGCTGCCCAATTTTCACTCTTCTAGGATGAAGCGTTCGTTACCAGTAACAGTTTGAATTTTTAGGTTTCACTCTATTTCCTCCTATACAGATAGATGTGTTTTTTAAGTCTAAATCAAACACGGTTTGTGCTAGCTCCTTGAAACTTGACAAAATAAAGTAGTTCTAAGTTCTGTCTTTGTGGTTTGTTTCCTCTTGAAATAGCCACAAGCAAACACTGCGTAAAACACCTTTATTGGAAAGGTGTTCCAAGCTTCCAAAATACTACTGGTTTTCTGAATACTCGGCAAATTTTTTTTCATCCGACCTTGATGATCTCTGTGGTAATGATCAGTTCACTAAGTCCACTTACCTGCCCAATTTTCACTCTTCTAGGATGATGCGTTCGTTACCAGTAACAGTTTGAATTTTTAGGTTTCACTCTATTTCCTCCTATACAGATAGATGTGTTTTTTAAGTAAAAATCAAACACGGTTTGTGCTAGCTCCTTGAAACTTGACAAAATAAAGTAGTTCTAAGTTCTGTCTTTGTGGTTTGTTTCCTCTTGAAATAGCCACAAGCAAAGACAGCATAAAACACATTCATTGGAAAGGTGTGCCAAGCTTCCAAAAAACTACTGGTTTTCTGAATACTCGGCAAAATTTTTTTTCATCCGACCTTGATGATCTCTGTGGTAATGATCAGTTTACTTAGTCCACTTAGCTGCCCAATATTCACTCTTCTAGGATGAAGCATTCGTTACCAGTAACAGTTTGAGTGTTTAGGTTTCACTCTATTTCCTCCTATATATATAGATGTGTTTGGAAGTCTAAATCAAACACGATTTGTGCTAGCTCCTTGAAACTTGACAAAATAAAGTAGTTCTAAGTTCTGTCTTTGTGGTTTGTTTCCTCTTGAAATAGCCACAAGCAAAGACTGCGTAAAACACATTCATTGGAAAGGTGTTCCAACCTTCCAAAATACTACTGGTTTTCTGAATACTCGGCAAATTTTTTTTCATCCGACCTTGATGATCTCTGTGGTAATGATCAGTTCACTAAGTCCACTTAGCTGCCCAACTTTCACTCTTCTAGGATGAAGCGTTCGTTACCAGTAACAGTTTGAATTTTTAGGTTTCACTCTATTTCCTCCTATACAGATAGATGTGTTTTTTAAGTCTAAATCAAACACGGTTTGTGCTAGCTCCTTAAAACTTGACAAAATAAAGTAGTTCTATGTTCTGTCTTTGTGGTTTGTTTCCTCTTGAAATAGCCACAAGCAAACACTGCGTAAAACACCTTTATTGGAAAGGTGTTCCAAGCTTCCAAAATACTACTGGTTTTCTGAATACTCGGCAAATTTTTTTTCATCCGACCTTGATGATCTCTGTGGTAATGATCAGTTCACTAAGTCCACTTAGCTGCCCAATTTTCACTCTTCTAGGATGAAGCGTTCGTTACCAGTAACAATTTGAATTTTTAGGTTTCACTCTATTTCCTCCTATACAAATAGATATGTTTTTTAAGTCTAAATCAAACACGGTTTGTGCTAGCTCCTTGAAACTTGACAAAATAAAGTAGTTCTAAGATCTGTCTTTGTGGTTTGTTTCCTCTTGAAATAGCCACAAGCAAAGACTGCATAAAACAATTCATTGGAAAGGTGTGCCAAGCTTCCAAAAAACTACTGGTTTTCTGAATACTCGGCAAAAATTTTTTTCATCCGACCTTGATGATCTCTGTGGTAATGATCAGTTTACTTAGTCCACTTAGCTGCCCAATATTCACTCTTCTAGGATGAAGCGTTCGTTACCAGTAACAGTTTGAGTTTTTAGGTTTCACTTTATTTCCTCCTATATATATAGATGTGTTTGGAAGCCTAAATCAAACACGGTTTGTGCTAGCTCCTTGAAACTTGACAAAATAAAGTAGTTCTAAGTTCTGTCTTTGTGGTTTGTTTCCTCTTGAAATAGGCACAAGCAAAGACTGCGTAAAACACATTCATTTGAAAGGTGTGCCAAGCTTCCAAAAAACTACTGGTTTTCGGAATACTCGGCAAATTTTTTTAAATCCGACCTTGATGATCTCTGTGGTAATGATGAGTTCACTAAGTCCACTTAGCTGCCCAATTTTCACTCTTCTAGGATGAAGCGTTCGTTACCAGAAACAGTTTGAATTTTTAGGTTTCACTCTATTTCCTCCTATACAGATAGATGTGTTTTTTAAGTCTAAATCAAACACGGTTTGTGCTAGCTCCTTGAAACTTGACAAAATAAAGTAGTTCTAAGTTCTCTCTTTGTGGTTTGTTTCCTCTTGAAATAGCCACAAGCAAACACTGCATAAAACACCTTCATTGGAATTGTGCCAAGCTTCCAAAATACTACTGGTTTTCTGAATACTCGGCAAATTTTTTTTCATCCGACCTTGATGATCTCTGTGGTAATGATCAGTTCACTAAGTCCACTTAGCTGCCCAATTTTCACTCTTCTAGGATGAAGCGTTCGTTACCAGTAACAGTTTGAATTTTTAGGTTTCACTCTATTTCCTCCTATACAGATAGATGTGTTTTTTAAGTCTAAATCAAACACGGTTTGTGCTAGCTCCATGAAACTTGACAAAATAAAGTAGTTCTAAGTTCTGTCTTTGTGGTTTGTTTCCTCTTGAAATAGCCACAAGCAAAGACTGCGTAAAACACATTCATTGGAAAGGTGTGCCAAGCTTCCAAATACTACTGGTTTTCTGAATACTCGGCAAATTTTTTTTCATCCGACCTTGATGATCTCTGTGGTAATGATCAGTTCACTAAGTCCACTTAGCTGCCCAACTTTCACTCTTCTAGGATGAAGCGTTCATTACCAGTAACAGTTTGAATTTTTAGGTTTCACTCTATTTCCTCCTATACAGATAGATGAGTTTTTTAAGTCTAAATCAAACACGGTTTGTGCTAGCTCCATGAAACTTGACAAAATAAAGTAGTTCTAAGTTCTGTCTTTGTGGTTTGTTTCCTCTTGAAATAGCCACAAGCAAACACTGCGTAAAACACCTTTATTGGAAAGGTGTTCCAAGCTTCCAAAATACTACTGGTTTTCTGAATACTCGGCAAATTTTTTTTCATCCGACCTTGATGATCTCTGTGGTAATGATCAGTTCACTAAGTCCACTTAGCTGCCCAATTTTCACTCTTCTAGGATGAAGCGTTCGTTACCAGTAACAGTTTGAATTTTTAGGTTTCACTCTATTTCCTCCTATACAGATAGATGTGTTTTTTAAGTCTAAATCAAACACGGTTTGTGCTAGCTCCTTGAAACTTGACAAAATAAAGTAGTTCTAAGTTCTGTCTTTGTGGTTTGTTTCCTCTTGAAATAGCCAAAAGCAAAGACTGCGTAAAACACCTTTATTGGAAAGGTGTTCCAAGCTTCCAAAATACTACTGGTTTTCTGAATACTCGGCAAATTTTTTTTCATCCGACCTTGATGATCT
>NW_027511627.1:0-23173 GCF_048772815.1 Callospermophilus lateralis | reverse complement strand
ATTTCGGAAACTCGTTATTTCTTAGACGCCTGGCAACTCATCTCAATGAAAGTGCTTTTCCACAGTGTGTGCCTAGGGCTACTTGAAGAGGAAACAAACCATAAAGACAAAACTGAGAACTCCTTTATTTTGTCAAGTTTCAAAGAGCTACTACAAACCATGTTTTATTTAGAGTTCCAAATTCATCTATCTGTATAGGAGAGAACTGAGGGAAACCGAAATATAAAAACTGCTACTGTAGACGAACGCTTCAACCTAGAAGAACAAAATTTGGTGAGCCAAGTGGGACTTGTGTACTGATCATTAGCACCAAGTATCATCAAGATTGGGTGAAAAAATATTTGCTGCTATTTCGGAAACTCGTTATTTCTTAGAAGCTTGGCAACCCCTCTCAATGAAAGTGCTTTTCCACAGTTTGTGCCTAGGGCTACTTGAAGCGGAAACAAACCATAGAGACAAAACTGAGAACTCCTTTATTTTGTCAAGTTTCAAAGAGCTACTACAAACCATGTTGGATTTAGAGTTCCAAATTCATCTATCTATATAGGAGAGAACTTAGGGAAACCTAAATATATAAAATGCTACTGTAGACGAACGCTTCAACCTACAAGAACAAAATTTGGTGAGCCAAGTGGGACTTGTGTACTGATTATTAGCAACAAGTATCATCAAGATTGGGTGAAAAAATATTTGCTGGTATTTCGGAAACTCGTTATTTCTTAGAAGCTTGGCAACCCCTCTCAATGAAAGTGCTTTTCCACAGTCTGTGCCTTGGGCTAGTTGAAGAGGAAACAAACCATAGAGACAAAACTGAGAACTCCTTTATTTTGTCAATTTTCAAAGAGCTACTACAAACCATGTTGTATTTAGAGTTCCAAATTCATCTATCTGTATAGGAGAGAACTGAGGGAAACCGAAATATAAAAACTGCTACTGTAGACGAACGCTTCAAGCTAGAAGAACAAAATTTGGTGAGCCAAGTGGGATTTGTGTACTGATCATTACCACCAAGTATCATCAAGATTGGGTGAAAAAATATTTGCTGGCATTTCGGAAACTCGTTATTTCTTAGAAGCTTGGCAACCCCTCTCAATGAAAGTGCGTTTCCACAGTCTGTGCCTAGGGCTACTTGAAGAGGAAACAAACCATAGAGACAAAACTGAGAACTCCTTTATTTTGTCAAGTTTCAAAGACCTACTACAAACCATGTTGGATTTAGAGTTCCAAATTCATCTAACTATATAGGAGAGAACAGAGGGAAACCTAAGTATAAAAACTGCTATTATAGACGAACGCTTCAACCTAGAATAACAAAATTTGGTGAGCCAAGTGGGATTTGGGTACTGATCATTACCACCAAGTATCATCAAGATTGGGTGAAAAAATATTTGCTGGTATTTCGGAACCTCGTAATTTCTTAGAAGCTTGGCAACCCCTCTCAATGAAAGTGCTTTTCCACAGTCTGTGCGTAGGGCTACTTGAAGCGGAAACAAACCATAGAGACAAAACTGAGAACTCCTTTATTTTGTCAAGTTTCAAAGAGCTACTACAAACCATGTTGGATTTAGAGTTCCAAATTCATCTATCTATATAGGAGAGAACAGAGGGAAACCTAAATATAAAAACTGCTACTGTAGACGAACGCTTCAACCTAGAATAACAAAACGTGGTGAGCCAAGTGGGAAATATGTCCTGATCATTAGCACCAATATCATCAAGATTGGGTGAAAAAATATGTGCTGGTATTTCGGAAACTCGTTATTACTTAGAAGCTTGGCAACCCCTCTCAATGAATGTGCTTTTACACAGTCTGTGCCTAGGGCTACTTGAAGAGGAAACAAACCATAGAGACAAAACTGAGAACTCCTTTATTTTGTCAATTTTCAAAGAGCTACTACAAACCATGTTGGATTTAGAGTTCCAAATTCATCTATCTATATATGAGAGAAAAGAGTGAAACCTAAATATAAAAACTGCTACTGTAGACGAACGCTTCAAGGTGGAAGAACAAAATTTGGTGAGCGAAGTGGGATTTGTGTACTGATCATTACCACCAAGTATCATCAAGATTGGGTGAAAAAATATTTGCTAGTATTTCGGAAACTCGTTATTTCTTAGAAGCTTGGCAACCCCTCTCAATGAAATTGCTTTTCCACAGTCTGTGCCTAGGGCTACTTGAGGAGGAAACAAACCATAGAGACAAAACTGAGAACTCCTTTATTTTGTCAAGTTTCAAAGAGCTACTACAAACCATGTTTTATTTAGAGTTTTAAATTCATCTATCTATATAGGAGAGAACAGAGGGAAACCTAAATATAGAAACTGCTAATGTAGACGATCGCTTCAAACTAGAAGAACAAAATTTGGTGAGCCAAGTGGGTTTGTGTACTGAGCATTACGACCTAGTATCATCAAGATTTTGTGAAAAAATATTTGCTGGTATTTCGGAAACTCGTTATTTCTTAGACGCCTGGCAACCCATCTCAATGAAAGTGCTTTTCCACAGTGTGTGCCTAGGGCTACTTGAAGAGGAAACAAACCATAAAGACAAAACTGAGAACTCCTTTATTTTGTCAAGTTTCAAAGAGCTACTACAAACCATGTTTTATTTAGAGTTCCAAATTCATCTATCTGTATAGGAGAGAACTGAGGGAAACCTAAATATAAAAAATGCTTCTGTAGACGAACGCTTCAACCTAGAAGAACAAAATTTGGTAAGCCAAGTGGGACTTGTGTACTGATTATTAGCACCAAGTATCATCAAGATTGGGTGAAAAAATATTTGCTGGTATTTCGGAAACTCTTTATTTCTTAGAAGCTTGGCAACCCCTCTCAATGGAAGTGCTTTTCCACAGTCTGTGCCTAGGGCTACTTGAGGAGGAAACAAACCATAGAGACAAAACTGAGAACTCCTTTATTTTATCAAGTTTCAAAGACCTACTACAAACCATGTTGGATTTAGAGTTCCAAATTCATCTAACTATATAGGAGAGAACAGAGGGAAACCTAAATATAAAAACTGCTACTGTAGACGAACGCTTCAACCTAGAATAACAAAATTTGGTGAGCCAAGTGGGATTTGTGTACTGATCATTACCACCAAGTATCATCAAGATTGGGTGAAAAAATATTTGCTAGTATTTCGGAAACTCGTTATTTCTTGGAAGCTTGGCAACCCCTCTCAATGAAAGTGGTTTTACACAGTCTGTGCCTAGGGCTACTTGAAGAGGAAACAAACCATAGAGACAAAACTGAGAACTCCTTTATTGTGCCAAGTTTCAAAGAGCTACTACAAACCATGTTTTATTTAGAGTTCCAAATTCATCTATCTATATAGGAGAGAACAGAGGGGAAACCTAAATATAAAAACTGCTACTGTAGACGATCGCTTCAAGCTAGAAGAACTAAATTTGGTGAGCCAAGTGGGATTTGTGTACTGATCATTACCACCAAGTATCATCAAGATTGGGTGAAATCATATTTGCTGGTATGTCGGAAACTCGTTATTTCTTAGAAGGTTGGCCACCCCTCTCAATGAAAGTGCTTTTCCACAGTTTGTGCCTAGGGCTACTTGAAGAGGAAACAAACCATAGAGACAAAACTGAGAACTCCTTTATTGTGTCAAGTTTCAAAGAGCTACTACAAACCTAGTTTTATTTAGAGTTCCAAATTCATCTATCTATATAGGAGAGAACAGGGGGAAACCTAAATATAAAAACTGCTACTGTAGACGATCGCTTCAAACTAGAAGAACAAATTTTGTTGAGCCAAGTGGGATTTCTGTACTGATCATTACCACCAAGTATCATCAAGATTGGGTGAAAAAATATTTGCTGGTATTTCGGAAACTCGTTATTTCTTAGACGCCTGGCAACCCATCTCAATGAAAGTGTTTTCCACAGTGTGTGCCTAGGGCTACTTGAAGAGGAAACAAACCATAGAGACAAAACTGAGAACTCCTTTATTTTGTCAAGTTTCAAAGAGCTACTACAAACCATGTTTTATTTAGAGTTCCAAATTCATCTATCTATATGAGAGAACAGAGTGAAACCTAAATATAAAAACTGCTACTGTAGACGAACGCTTCAACGTAGAATAACAAAATTTGGTGAGCCAAGTGGGAAATGTGTACTTACCATTAGCACCAAGTATCATCAAGATTGGTTGAAAAAATATTTGCTGGTATTTCGGAAACTCGTTATTTCTTAGACGCTTGGCAACGCATCTCAATGAAAGTGTTTTCCACAGTGTGTGCCTAGGGCTAATTGAAGAGGAAACAAACCATAGAGACAAAACTGAGAACTCCTTTATTTTGTCAAGTTTCAAAGAGCTACTACAAACCATGTTTTATTTAGAGTTCCAAATTCATCTATCTATATAGGAGAGAACAGAGGGAAACCTAAATATAAAAACTGCTACTGTAGACGAACGCTTCAACCTAGAATAACAAAACTTGGTGAGCCAAGTGGGAAATGTGTACTGATCATTAGCACCAAGTATCATCAAGATTGGGTGAAAAAATATTTGCTGGTATTTCGGAAACTCGTTATTTCTTAGAAGCTTGGCAACCCCTCTTAATGAAAGTGCTTTTACACAGTCTGTGCCTAGGGCTACTTGAAGAGGAAACAAACCATAGAGAAAAAACTGAGAACTCCTTTATTTTGTCAATTTTCAAAGAGCTACTACAAACCATTTTGGATTTAGAGTTCCAAATTCAATTATCTGTATATGAGAGAACAGAGTGAAACCTAAATATAAAAACTGCTACTGTAGACGATCGCTTCAAGCTAGAAGAACTAAATTTGGTGAGCCAAGTGGGATTTGTGTACTGATCATTACCACCAAGTATAATCAAGATTGGGTGAAATAATATTTGCTGGTATTTCGGAAACTCGTTACTTCTTAGAAGCTTGGCCACTCCTCTCAATGAAAGTGCTTTTCCACAGTGTGTGCCTAGGGCTACATGAAGAGGAAACAAACCATAGAGCCAAAACTGAGAACTCCTTTATTGTGTCAAGTTTCAAAGAGCTACTACAAACCATGTTTTTATTTAGAGTTTTAAATTCATCTATCTATATAGGAGAGAAGAGAGGGAAACCTAAATATAGAAACTGCTAATGTAGACGATCGCTTCAACCTAGAAGAACAAAATTTGGTGAGCCAAGTGGGATTTGTGTACTGATCATTACCACCAAGTATCATCAAGATTGGGTGAAAAAATATTTGCTGGTATTTCGGAAACTCGTTATTTGTTAGAAGCTTGGCAACCCATCTCAATGAAAGTGCTTTTCCACAGTGTGTGCCTAGGGCTACTTGAAGAGGAAACAAACCTTAAAGGCAAAACTGAGAACTTCTTTATTTTGTCAAGTTTGAAAGACCTACTACAAACCATGTTGGATTTAGAGTTCCAAATTCATCTAACTATATAGGAGAGAACAGAGGGAAACCTAAATATAAAAACTGCTACTGTAGACGAACGCTTCAACCTAGAATAACAAAATTTGGTGAGCCAAGTGGGAGATGTGTACTGATCATTAGCACCAAGTATCATCAAGATTGCATGAAAAAATATTTGCTGGTATTTCGGAAACTAGTTATTTCTTAGAAGGTTGGCAACCCCTCTCAATGAAAGTGCTTTTCCACAGTCTGTGCCTAGGGCTACTTGAGGAGGAAACAAACCATAGAGACAAAACTGAGGACTCCGTTATTTTGTCAAGTTTCAAAGAGCTACTACAAACCATGTTTTATTTAGAGTTTTAAATTCATCTATCTATATAGGAGAGAACAGAGGGAAACCTAAATATAGAAACTGCTAATGTAGACGATCGCTTCAAACTAGAAGAACAAAATTTGGTGAGAAAAGTGGGATTTGTGTACTGAGCATTACCACCAAGTATCATCAAGATTGGGTGAAAAAATATTTGCTGGTATTTCGGAAACTCGTTATTTCTTAGACGCCTGGCAACCCATCTCAATGAAAGTGCTTTTCCACAATGTGTGCCTAGGGCTACTTGAAGAGGAAACAAACCATAAAGACAAAACTGAGAACTCCTTTATTTTGTCAAGTTTCAAAGAGCTACTACAAACCCTGTTTTATTTAGAGTTCCAAATTCATCTATCTGTATAGGAGAGAACTGAGGGAAACCTAAATATGAAAAATGCTACTGTAGACGAACGCTTCAACCTAGAAGAACAAAATTTGGTGAGCCAAGTGGGACTTGTGTACTGATTATTAGCAAAAAGTATCATCAAGATTGGGTGAAAAAATATTTGCTGGTATTTCGGAAACTCGTTATTTCTTAGAAGCTTGGCAACCCCTCTCAATGAAAGTGCTTTTCCACAGTCTGTGCCTAGGGCTACTTGAAGAGGAAAAAAACCATAGAGACAAAACTGAGTACTCATTATTTTTTCAAGTTTCAAAGACCTACTACAAACCATGTTGGATTTAGAGTTCCAAATTCATCTAACTATATAGGAGAGAACAGAGGGAAACCTAAATATAAAAACTGCTACTGTAGACGAAAGCTTCAACCTAGAAGAACAAAATTTGGTGAGAAAAGTGGGACTTGTGTACTGATTATTAGGAACAAGTATCATCAAGATTGGGAGAAAAAATATTTGCTGCTATTTCGGAAACTCGTTATTTCTTAGAAGCTTGGCAAACCCTCTCAATGAAAGTGCTTTTCCACAGTTTGTGCCTAGGGCTACTTGAAGCGGAAACAAACCATAGAGACAAAACTGAGAACTCCTTTATTTTTTCAAGTTTCAAAGAGCTACTACAAACCATGTTGGATTTAGAGTTCCAAATTCATCTATCTATATAGGAGAGAACTTAGGGAAACCTAAATATATAAAATGCTACTGTAGACGAACGCTTCAACCTAGAAGAACAAAATTTGGTGAGCCAAGTGGGACTTGTGTACTGATTATTAGCACCAAGTATCATCAAGATTGGGTGAAAAAATATTTGCTGGTATTTCGGAAACTCGTTATTTCTTAGAAGCTTGGCAACCCCTCTCAATGAAAGTGCTTTTCCACAGTCTGTGCCTTGGGCTACTTGAAGAGGAAACAAACCATAGAGACACAAAACTGAGAACTCCTTTATTTTGTCAAGTTTCAAAGAGCTACTACAAACCATTTTTTATTTAGAGTTCCAAATTCATCTATCTATATAGGAGAGAACAGAGGGAAACCTAAATATAAAAACTGCTACTGTAGACGAACGCTTCAACCTAGAATAACAAAATTTGGTGAGCCAAGTGGGATTTGTGTACTGATCATTACCACCAAGTATCATCAAGATTGGGTGAAAAAATGTTTGCTGGTATTTCGGAAACTCGTTATTACTTAGAAGCTTGGCAACCCCTCTCAATGAAAGTGTTTTTCCACAGTCTGTTCCTAGGGCTCCTTGAGATTAAACAAACCATAGAGACAAAACTGAGAACTCCTTTATTTTGTCACGTTTCAACTACCTACTACAAACCATGTTTTATTTAGAGTTCCAAATTCATCTATCTATATAGGAGAGAACAGAGGGAAACCTAAATATAAAAACTGCTACTGTAGACGAACGCTTCAACCTATAATAACAAAATTTGATGAGCCCAGTGGGAGATGTGTACTGATCATTAGCACCAAGTATCATCAAGATTGGGTGAAAAAATATTTGCTGGTATTTCGGAAACTCGTTATTTCTTGGAAGCTTGGCAACCCCTCTCAATGAAAGTGGTTTAACACAGTCTGTGTCTAGGGCTACTTGAACAGGAAACAAATCATAGAGACAAAACTGAGAACTCCTTTATTGTGCCAAGTTTCAAAGAGCTACTACAAACCATGTTTTATTTAGAGTTCCAAATTCATCTATCTATATAGGAGAGAACAGAGGGAAACCTAAATATAAAAACTGCTACTGTAGACGATCGCTTCAAACTAGAAGAATTAAATTTGGTGAGCCAAGTGGGATTTGTGTACTGATCATTACCAAAAAGTATCATCAAGATTGGGTGAAATAATATTTGCTGGTATTTCGGAAACTCGTTATTTCTTAGAAGCTTGGCAACCCCTCTCAATGAAAGTGCTTTTCCACAGTCTGTGCCTTGGGCTACTTGAAGAGGAAACAAACCATAGAGACAAAACTGAGAACTCCTTTATTTTGTCAAGTTTCAAAGAGCTACTACAAACCATTTTTTATTTAGAGTTCCAAATTCATCTATCTATATAGGAGAGAACAGAGGGAAACCTAAATATAAAAACTGCTACTGTAGACGAACGCTTCAACCTAGAATAACAAAATTTGGTGAGCCAAGTGGGATTTGTGTACTGATCATTACCACCAAGTATCATCAAGATTGGGTGAAAAAATGTTTGCTGGTATTTCGGAAACTCGTTATTACTTAGAAGCTTGGCAACCCCTCTCAATGAAAGTGTTTTTCCACAGTCTGTTCCTAGGGCTCCTTGAGATTAAACAAACCATAGAGACAAAACTGAGAACTCCTTTATTTTGTCACGTTTCAACTACCTACTACAAACCATGTTTTATTTAGAGTTCCAAATTCATCTATCTATATAGGAGAGAACAGAGGGAAACCTAAATATAAAAACTGCTACTGTAGACGAACGCTTCAACCTATAATAACAAAATTTGATGAGCCCAGTGGGAGATGTGTACTGATCATTAGCACCAAGTATCATCAAGATTGGGTGAAAAAATATTTGCTGGTATTTCGGAAACTCGTTATTTCTTGGAAGCTTCGCAACCCCTCTCAATGAAAGTGGTTTTACACAGTCTGTGTCTAGGGCTACTTGAAGAGGAAACAAACCATAGAGACAAAACTGAGAACTCCTTTATTGTGCCAAGTTTCAAAGAGCTACTACAAACCATGTTTTATTTAGAGTTCCAAATTCATCTATCTATATAGGAGAGAACAGAGGGAAACCTAAATATAAAAACTGCTACTGTAGACGATCGCTTCAAACTAGAAGAATTAAATTTGGTGAGCCAAGTGGGATTTGTGTACTGATCATTACCAAAAAGTATCATCAAGATTGGGTGAAATAATATTTGCTGGTATTTCGGAAACTCGTTATTTCTTAGAAGCTTGGCCACCCCTCTCAATGAAAGTGCTTTTCCACAGTTTGTGCCTAGGGCTACTTGAAGAGGAAACAAACCATAGAGACAAAACTGAGAACTCCTTTATTGTGTCAAGTTTCAAAGAGCTACTACAAACCATGTTTTATTTAGAGTTCCAAATTCATCTATCTATATAGGAGAGAACAGGGGGAAACCTAAATATAAAAACTGCTACTGTAGACGATCGCTTCAAACTAGAAGAACAAATTTTGTTGAGCCAAGTGGGATTTCTGTACTGATCATTACCACCAAGTATCATCAAGATTGGGTGAAAAAATATTTGCTGGTATTTCGGAAACTCGTTATTTCTTAGACGCTTGGCAACCCATCTCAATGAAAGTGTTTTCCACAGTGTGTGCCTCAGGCTACTTGAAGAGGAAACAAACCATAGAGACAAAACTGAGAACTCCTTTATTTTGTCAAGTTTCAAAGAGCTACTACAAACCATGTTTTATTTAGAGTTCCAAATTCATCTATCTATATGAGAGAACAGAGGGAAACCTAAATATAAAAACTGCTACTGTAGACGAACGCTTCAACCTAGAATAACAAAATTTGGTGAGCCAAGTGGGAAATGTGTACTTACCATTAGCACCAAGTATCATCAAGATTGGGTGAAAAAATATTTGCTGGTAATTCGGAAACTCGTTATTTCTTAGACGCTTGGCAACGCATCTCAATGAAAGTGTTTTCCACAGTGTGTGCCTAGGGCTACTTGAAGACTAAACAAACCATAGAGACAAAACTGAGAACTCCTTTATTTTGTCAAGTTTCAAAGAGCTACTACAAACCATGTTTTATTTAGAGTTCCAAATTCATCTATCTATATAGGAGAGAACAGGGGGAAACCTAAATATAAAAACTGCTACTGTAGACGATCGCTTCAAACTAGAAGAACAAATTTTGTTGAGCCAAGTGGGATTTCTGTACTGATCATTACCACCAAGTATCATCAAGATTGGGTGAAAAAATATTTGCTGGTATTTCGGAAACTCGTTATTTCTTAGACGCTTGGCAACCCATCTCAATGAAAGTGTTTTCCACAGTGTGTGCCTCGGGCTACTTGAAGAGGAAACAAACCATAGAGACAAAACTGAGAACTCCTTTATTTTGTCAAGTTTCAAAGAGCTACTACAAACCATGTTTTATTTAGAGTTCCAAATTCATCTATCTATATGAGAGAACAGAGGGAAACCTAAATATAAAAACTGCTACTGTAGACGAACGCTTCAACCTAGAATAACAAAATTTGGTGAGCCAAGTGGGAAATGTGTACTTACCATTAGCACCAAGTATCATCAAGATTGGGTGAAAAAATATTTGCTGGTATTTCGGAAACTCGTTATTTCTTAGAAGCTTGGCAACCCCTCTCTATGAAAGTGCTTTTCCACAGTCTGTGCCAAGGGCTCCTTGAATATTAAGCAAACCATAGACACAAAACTGAGAACTCCTTTATTTTGTCAACTTTCAAAGACCTGCTACAAACCATATTTTATTTAGAGTTCCAAATTCATCTATCTATATAGGAGAGAACAGAGGGAAACCTAAATATAAAAACTGCTACTGTAGACGAACGCTTCAACCTAGAATAACAAAACTTGGTGAGATAAGTGGGAAATGTGTACTGATCATTAGCACCAAGTATCATCAAGATTGGGTGAAAAAATATTTGCTGGTATTTCGGAAACTCGTTATTTCTTAGAAGCTTGGCAACCCCTCTTAATGAAAGTGCTTTTACACAGTCTGTGCCTAGGGCTACTTGAAGAGGAAACAAAACATAGAGAAAAAACTGAGAACTCCTTTATTTTGTCAATTTTCAAAGAGCTACTACAAACCATGTTGGATTTAGAGTTCCAAATTCATCTATCTGTATATGAGAGAACAGAGTGAAACCTAAATATAAAAACTGCTACTGTAGACGATCGCTTCAAGCTAGAAGAACTAAATTTGGTGAGCCAAGTGGGATTTGTGTACTGATCATTACCACCAAGTATAATCAAGATTGGGTGAAATAATATTTGCTGGTATTTCGGAAACTCGTTATTTCTTAGAAGCTTGGCCACCGCTCTCAATGAAAGTGCTTTTCCACAGGGTGTGCCTAGGGCTACTTGAAGAGGAAACAAACCATAGAGCCAAAACTGAGAACTCCTTTATTGTGTCAAGTTTCAAAGAGCTACTACAAACCATGTTTTTATTTAGAGTTTTAAATTCATCTATCTATATAGGAGAGAAGAGAGGGAAACCTAAATATAGAAACTGCTAATGTAGACGATCGCTTCAACCTAGAAGAACAAAATTTGGTGCGCCAAGTGGGATTTGTGTACTGATCATTACCACCAAGTATCATCAAGATTGGGTGAAAAAATATTTGCTGGTATTTCGGAAACTCGTTATTTGTTAGAAGCTTGGCAACCCATCTCAATGAAAGTGCTTTTCCACAGTGTGTGCCTAGGGCTACTTGAAGAGGAAACAAACCTTAAAGGCAAAACTGAGAACTTCTTTATTTTGTCAAGTTTCAAAGACCTACTACAAACCATGTTGGATTTAGAGTTCCAAATTCATCTAACTATATAGGAGAGAACAGAGGGAAACCTAAATATAAAACCTGCTACTGTAGACGAACGCTTCAACCTAGAATAACAAAATTTGGTGAGCCAAGTGGGAGATGTGTACTGATCATTAGCACCAAGTATCATCAAGATTGGGTGAAAAAATATTTGCTGGTATTTCGGAAACTCGTTATTTCTTAGAAGGTTGGCAACCCCTCTCAATGAAAGTGCTTTTCCACAGTTTGTGCCTAGGGCTACTTGAAGAGGAAACAAACCATAGAGACAAAACTGAGAACTCCTTTATTGTGTCATTTTTCAAAGAGCTACTACAAACCATGTTTTATTTAGAGTTCCAAATTCATCTTTCTATATAGGAGAGAACAGAGGGAAACCTAAATATAAAAACTGCTACTGTAGACGATCGCTTCAAACTAAAAGAACAAATTTTGTTGAGCCAAGTGGGATTTCTGTACTGATCATTACCACCAAGTATCATCAAGATTGGGTGAAAAAATATTTGCTGGTATTTCGGAAACTCGTTATTTCTTAGACGCTTGGCAACCCATCTCAATGAAAGTGTTTTCCACAGTGTGTACCTAGGGCTACTTGAAGAGGAAACAAACCATAGAGACAAAACTGAGAACTCCTTTATTTTGTCAAGTTTCAAAGAGCTACTACAAACCATGTTTTATTTAGAGTTCCAAATTCATCTATCTATATAGGAGAGAACAGAGGGAAACCTAAATATAAAAACTGCTACTGTAGACGAACGCTTCAACATAGAATAACAAAATTTGGTGAGCCAAGTGGGAAATGTGTACATACCATTAGCACCAAGTATCATCAAGATTGGGTGAAAAAATATTTGCTGGTATTTCGGAAACTCGTTATTTCTTAGACGCTTGGCAACGCATCTCAATGAAAGTGCTTTTCCAGAGTCTGTGCCAAGGGCTCCTTGAATATTAAGCAAACCATAGAGACAAAACTCAGAACTCCTTCATTTTATCAAGTTTCAAAGATCTACTACAAACCATGTTTTATTTAGAGTTCCAAATTCATCTATCTATATAGGAGAGAACAGAGGGAAACCTAAATATAAAAACTGCTACTGTAGACGAACGCTTCAACCTAGAATAACAAAATTTGGTGAGCCAAGTGGGAAATGTGTACTGATCATTAGCACCAAGTATCATCAAGATTGGGTGAAAAAATATTTGCTGGTATTTCGGAAACTCGTTATTTCTTAGAAGCTTGGCAACCCCTCTCAATGAAAGTGCTTTTCCACAGTCGGTGCCAAGGGCTCCTTGAATATTACGCAAACCATAGAGACAAAACTGAGAACTCCTTTATTTTTTCAAGTTTCAAAGACCTACTACAAACCATGTTTTATTTAGAGTTCCAAATTCATCTATCTATATAGGAGAGAACAGAGGGAAACCTAAATATAAAAACTGCTACTGTAGACGAACGCTTCAACCTAGAATAACAAAATTTGGTGAGCCAAGTGGGAAATGTGTACTGATCATTAGCACCAAGTATCATCAAGATTGGGTGAAAAAATATTTGCTGGTATTTCGGAAACTCGTTATTTCTTAGAAGCTTGGCAACCCCTCTCAATGAAAGTGCTTTTCCAGAGTCTGTGCCAAGGGCTCCTTGAATATTAAGCAAACCATAGAGACAAAACTCAGAACTCCTTCATTTTTCAAGTTTCAAAGATCTACTACAAACCATGTTTTATTTAGAGTTCCAAATTCATCTATCTATATAGGAGAGAACAGATTGAAACCTAAATATAAAAACTGCTACTGTAGACGAACGCTTCAACCTAGAATAACAAAATTTGGTGAGCCAAGTGGGACATGTGTACTGATCATTAGCACCAAGTATCATCAAGATTGGGTGAAAAAATATTTGCTGGTATTTCGGAAACTCGTTATTTCTTAGAAGCTTGGCAACCCCTCTCAATGAAAGTGCTTTTACACAGTCTGTGCCTAGGGCTACTTGAAGAGGAAACAAACCATAGAGACAAAACTGAGAACTCCTTTATTTTGTCAATTTTCAAAGAGCTACTACAAACCATGTTGGATTTAGAGTTCCAAAGTCATCTATCTATATATGAGAGAACAGAGTGAAACCTAAATATAAAAACTGCTACTGTAGACGATCGCTTCAAGCTAGAAGAACTAAATTTGGTGTGCCAAGTGGGATTTGTGTACTGATCTTTACCACCAAGTATCATCAAGATTGGGTGAAATAATATTTGCTGGTATTTCGGAAACTCGTTATTTCTTAGAAGCTAGGCAACCCCTCTCAATGAAAGTGGTTTTACACAGTCTGTGCCTAGGGCTACTTGAAGAGGAAACAAACCATAGAGACAAAACTGAGAACTCCTTTATTTTCTCAAGTTTCAAAGAGCTACTACAAACCATGTTTTATTTAGAGTTCCAAATTCATCTATCTATATAGGAGAGAACAGAGGGAAACCTAAATATAAAAACTGCTACTGTAGACGAACGCTTCAACCTAGAATAACAAAACTTGGTGAGCCAAGTGGGAAATGTGTACTGATCATGAGAACCAAGTATCATCAAGATTGGGTGAAAAAATATTTGCTGGTATTTCGGAAACTCGTTATTTGTTAGAAGCTTGGCAACCCATCTCAATGAAAGTGCTTTTCCACAGTGTGTGCCTAGGGCTACTTGAAGAGGAAACAAACCATAAACAAAACTGAGAACTTCTTTATTTTGTCAAGTTTCAAAGACCTACTACAAACCATGTTGGATTTAGAGTTCCAAATTCATCTAACTATATAGGAGAGAACAGAGGGAAGCCTAAATATAAAAACTGCTACTGTAGACGAACGCTTCAACCTAGAATAACAAAATTTGGTGAGCCAAGTGGGAGATGTGTACTGATCATTAGCACCAAGTATCATCAAGATTGGGTGAAAAAATATTTGCTGGTATTTCGGAAACTAGTTATTTCTTAGAAGGTTGGCAACCCCTCTCAATGAAAGTGCTTTTCCACAGTCTGTGCCTAGGGCTACTTGAAGAGGAAACAAACCATAGAGACAAAACTGAGAACTCCTTTATTTTGTCAAGTTTCAAAGAGCTACTACAAACCATGTTTGATTTAGAGTTCCAAATTCATCTATCTATATAGGAGAGAACTGAGGGAAACCTAAATATAAAAACTGCTACTGTAGACGAACGCTTCAACCTAGAATAACAAAATTTGGTGAGCCAAGTGGGAAATGTGTACTGATCATTAGCATCAAGTATCATCAAGATTGGGTGAAAAAATATTTGCTGGTATTTCGGAAACTCGTTATTTCTTAGAAGCTTGGCAACACCTCTCAATGAAAGTGCTTTTCCACAGTCTGTGCCAAGGGCTCCTTGAATATTAAGCAAACCATAGAGACAAAACTGAGAACTCCTTTATTTTGTCAAGTTTCAAAGACCTACTAGAAACCATGTTTTATTTAGAGTTCCAAATTCATCTATCTATATAGGAGAGAACAGAGGGAAACCTAAATATAAAAACTGCTACTGTAGACGAACGCTTCAACCTAGAATAACAAAATTTGGTGAGCCAAGTGGGAAATGTGTACTGATCATTAGCACAAAGTATCATCAAGATTGGGTGAAAAAATATTTGCTGGTATTTCGGAAACTCATTATTTCTTAGAAGCTTGGCAACCCCTCTCAATGAAAGTGCTTTTCCACAGTCTGTGCCAAGGGCTCCTTGAATATTAAGCAAACCATAGAGACAAAACTCAGAACTCCTTTATTTTGTCAAGTTTCAAAGATCTACTACAAACCATGTTTTATTTAGAGTTCCAAATTCATCTATCTATATAGGAGAGAACAGAGGGAAACCTAAATATAAAAACTGCTACTGTAGACTAACGCTTCAACCTAGAATAACAAAATTTGGTGAGCCAAGTGGGAATTGTGTACTGATCATTAGCACCAAGTATCATCAAGATTGGGTGAAAAAATATTTGCTGGTATTTCGGAAACTCGTTATTTCTTAGAAGCTTGGCAACCCCTCTTAATGAAAGTGCTTTTACAGAGTCTGTGCCTAGGGCTACTTGAAGAGGATACAAACCATAGAGACAAAACTGAGAACTCCTTTATTTTGTCAATTTTCAAAGAGCTACTACAAACCATGTTGGATTTAGAGTTCCAAATTCATCTATCTATATATGAGAGAACAGAGTGAAACCTAAATATAAAAACTGCTACTGTAGACGATCGCTTCAAGCTAGAAGAACTAAATTTGGTGAGCCAAGTGGGATTTGTGTACTGATCATTACCACCAAGTATCATCAAGATTGGGTGAAATAATATTTGCTGGTATTTCGGAAACTCGTTATTTCTTAGAAGCTAGGCAACCCCTCTCAATGAAAGTGCTTTTCCACAGTCTGTGCCTAGGGCTACTTGAAGAGGAAACAAACCATAGAGACAAAACTGAGAACTCTTTTATTTTGTCAATTTTCAAAGAGCTACTACAAACCATGTTTTATTTAGAGTTCCAAATTCATCTATCTATATAGGATAAAACAGAGGGAAACCTAAATATAAAAACTGCTACTGTATGCGAACGCTTCAACCTAGAATAACAAAACTTGGTGAGCCAAGTGGGAAATGTGTACTGATCATGAGCACCAAGTATCATCAAGATTGGGTGAAAAAATATTTGCTGGTATTTCGGAAACTCGGTATTTCTTAGAAGCTTGGCATCCCCTCTCAATGAAAGTGCTTTTACACAGTCTGTGCCTAGGGCTACTTGAAGAGGAAACAAACCACAGAGACAAAACTGAGAACTCCTTTATTTTGTCAATTTTCAAACAGCTACTACAAACCATGTTGGATTTAGAGTTTCAAATTCATCTATCTATATATGAGAGAACAGAGTGAAACCTAAATATAAAAACTGCTACTGTAGACGAACGCTTCAAGCTAGAAGAACAAAATTTGGTGAGCCAAGTGGGATTTGTGTACTGATCATTACCACCAAGTATCATCAAGATTGGGTGAAATAATATTTGCTGGTATTTCAGAAACTCGTTATTTCTTAGAAGCTTGGCAACCCCTCTCAATGAAAGTGCTTTACCACAGTCTGTGCCTAGGGCTACTTGAGGAGGAAACAAACCATAGAGACAAAACTGAGAACTCCTTTATTTTGTCAAGTTTCAAAGAGCTACTACAAACCAAGTTTTATTTAGAGTTTAAATTCATCTATCTATATAGGAGAGAACAGAGGGAAGCCTAAATATAGAAACTGCTAATGTAGACGATCGCTTCAAACTAGAAGAACAAAATTTGGTGAGCCAAGTGGGATTTGTGTACTGATCATTACCACCAAGTTTCATCAGGATTGGGTGAAAAAATATTTGCTGGTATTTCGGAAACTCGTTATTTCATAGAAGCTTGGCAACCCATCTCAATGAAAGTGCTTTTCCACAGTGTGTGCCTAGGGCTACTTGAAGAGGAAACAAACCATAAAGACAAAACTGAGAACTCTTTTATTTTTTCAAGTTTCAAAGAGCTACTACAAACCATGTTGGATTTAGAGTTCCAAATTCATCTAACTATATAGGAGAGAACAGAGGGAAACCTAAATATAAAAACTGCTACTGTAGACGAACGCTTCAACCTAGAATAACAAAATTTGGTGAGCCAAGTGGGAGATGTGTACTGATCATTAGCACCAAGTACCATCAAGTTTGAGTGAAAAAATATTTGCTGGTATTTCTGAAACTCGTTATTTCTTAAAGCTTGGCAACCCATCTGAATGAAAGTGCTTTTCCACAGTGTGTGCCTAGGGTTACTTGAAGAGGAAACAAACCATAGAGACAAAACGGAGAACTCCTTTATTTTGTCAAGTTTCAAAGAGCTACTACAAACCATGTTTTAATTTAGAGTTCCAAATTTATTTATCTATAGAGGAAAGAACAGAGGGAAACCTAAATATAAAAACTGCTACTGTAGACGAACGCTTCAACCTAGAAGAACAAAATTTGGTGAGCCAAGTGGGATTTGTGTACTGATCATTACCACCAAGTATCATCAAGATTGGGTGAAAAAATATTTGCTGGTATTTCGGAACCTCGTAATTTCTTAGAAGCTTGGCAACAGCTTTTCCACAGTCTGTGCCTAGGGCTACTTGAAGTGGAAACAAACCATAGAGACAAAACTGAGAACTCCTTTATTTTATCAAGTTTCAAAGAGCTACTACAAACCATGTTTTTTTAGAGTTCCAAATTCATCTATCTATATAGGAGAGAACAGAGGGAAACCTAAATATAAAAACTGCTACTGTAGACGAACGCTTCAACCTAGAATAATAAAATGTGGTGAGCCAAGTGGGACTTGTGTACTGATTATAAGCAACAAGTATCATCAAGATTGGGTGAAAAAATATTTGCTGGTATTTCGGAAACTCGTTATTTCTTAGAAGCTTGGCAACCCCTCTCAATGAAAGTGCTTTTCCACAGTCTGTGACTAGGGCTACTTGAAGAGGAAACAAACCATAGAGAAAAAACTGAGAACTCCTTTATTTTGTCAAGTTTCAAAGAGCTACTACAAACCGTGTTTTATTTAGAGTTCCAAATTCATCTATCTATATAGGAGAGAACAGAGGGAAACCTAAATATAAAAACTGCTACTGTAGACGAACGCTTCAACCTAGAATAACAAAATTTGGTGAGCCAAGTGGAAATGTGTACTGATCATTAGCACCAAGTATCATCAAGATTGGGTGAAAAAATATTTGCTGCTATTTTGGAAACTCGTTATTTCTTAGAAGCTTGGCAACCCCTCTCAATGAAAGTGCTTTTCCACAGTCTGTGCCAAGGGCTCCTTGAATATTAAGCAAACCATAGAGACAAAACTGAGAACTCCTTTATGTTGTCAAGTTTCAAAGACCTACTACAAACCATGTTTTATGTAGAGTTCCAAATTCATCTATCTATATAGGAGAGAACAGAGGGAAACCTAAATATAAAAACTGCTACTGTAGACGAACGCTTCAACCTAGAATAACAAAATTTGGTGAGCCAAGTGGGAAATGTGTACTGATCATTAGCACAAAGTATCATCAAGATGGGTGAAAAATATTTGCTTTTATTTTGGAAACTCGTTATTTCTTAGAAGCTTGGCAACCCCTCTTAATGAAAGTGCTTTTACACAGTCTGTGCCTAGGGCTACTTGAAGAGGAAACAAACCATAGAGACAAAACTGAGAACTCCTTTATTTTGTCAATTTTCAAAGAGCTACTACAAACCATGTTGGATTTAGAGTTCCAAATTCATCTATCTATATTGGAGAGAACAGAGTGAAACCTAAATATAAAAACTGCTACTCTAGACGATCGCTTCAAGCTAGAAGAACTAAATTTGGTGAGCCAAGTGGGATTTGTGTACTGATCATTACCACCAAGTATCATCAAGATTGGGTGAAATAATATTTGCTGGTATTTCGGAAACTCGTTATTTCTTAGAAACTTGGCCATCCCTCTCAATGAAAGTGCTTTTCCACAGTTTGTGCCTAGGGCTACTTGAAGAGGAAACAAACCATAGAGACAAAACTGAGAACTCCTTTATTGTGTCAAGTTTCAAAGAGCTACTACAAACCATGTTTTATTTAGAGTTTTAAATTCATCTGTCTATATAGGAGAGAACAGAGGGAAACCTAAATATAGAAACTGCTAATGTAGACGATCGCTTCAAACTAGAAGAACAAAATTTGGTGAGCCAAGTGGGATTTATGTACTGATCATTACCACCAAGTATCATCAAGATTGGGTGAAAAAATATTTGCTGGTATTTCGGAAACTCGTTATTTGTTAGAAGCTTGGCAACCCATCTCAATGAAAGTGCTTTTCCACAGTGTGTGCCTAGGGCTACTTGAAGAGGAAACAAACCATAAAGACAAAACTGAGAACTTCTTTATTTTGTCAAGTTTCAAAGACCTACTACAAACCATGTTGGATTTAGAGTTCCAAATTCATCTAACTATATAGGAGAGAATAGAGGGAAACCTAAATATAAAAACTGCTACTGTAGACGAACGCTTCAACCTAGAATAACAAAATTTGGTGAGCCAAGTGGGAGATGTGTACTGATCATTAGCACCAAGTATCCTGAAGATTGGGTGAAAAAATATTAGCTGGTATTTCGGAAACTCTTTATTTCTTAGAAGCTTGGCAACACCTCTCAATAAAAGTGCTTTTCCACAGTCTGTGCCTAGGGCTAGTTGAAGAGGAAACAAACCATAGAGACAAAACTGAGAACTCCTTTATTTTGTCAAGTTTCAAAGAGCTACTACAAACCATGTTGGATTTAGAGTTCCAAATTCATCTATCTATATAGGAGAGAAGAGAGGGAAACCTCAATATAAAAACTGCTACTGTAGACGAACGCTTCAACCTAGAAGAACAAAATTTGGTGAGCCAAGTGGGATTTCTGAACTGATCATTACCACCAAGTATCATCAAGATTGGGTGAAAAAGTATTTGCTGGTATTTCGGAAACTCGTTATTTCTTAGAAGGTTGGCAACCTCTCAATGAAAGTGCTTTTCCACAGTCTGTGCCTAGGGCTAGTTGAAGAGGAAACAAACCATAGAGACAAAACTGAGAACTCCTTTATTTTGTCAAGTTTCAAAGAGCTACTACAAACCATGTTTTATTTAGAGTTCCAAATTCATCTATCTATATAGGAGAGAAGAGAGGGAAACCTCAATATAAAAACTGCTACTGTAGACGAACGCTTCAACCTAGAAGAACAAAATTTGGTGAGCCAAGTGGGAAACGTGTACTGATTATTAGCAACAAGTATCATCAAGATTGGGTGAAAAGTATTTGCTGGTATTTCGGAAACTCCTTATTTCTTAGAAGCTTGGCAACCCCTCTCAATGAAAGTGCTTTTCCACACTCTGTGCCAAGGGCTACTTGAAGAGGAAACAAATCATAGAGACAAAACTGAGAACTCCTTTATTTTGTCAAGTTTCAAAGAGCTACTACAAACCATGTTTTATTTAGAGTTCCAAATTCATCTATCTATATAGGATAAAACAGAGGGAAACCTAAATATAAAAACTGCTACTGTATGCGAACGCTTCAACCTAGAATAACAAAACTTGGTGAGCCAAGTGGGAAATGTGTACTGATCATGAGCACCAAGTATCATCAAGATTGGGTGAAAAAATATTTGCTGGTATTTCGGAAACTCGGTATTTCTTAGAAGCTTGGCATCCCCTCTCAATGAAAGTGCTTTTACACAGTCTGTGCCTAGGGCTACTTGAAGAGGAAACAAAACCACAGAGACAAAACTGAGAACTCCTTTATTTTGTCAATTTTCAAACAGCTACTACAAACCATGTTGGATTTAGAGTTTCAAATTCATCTATCTATATATGAGAGAACAGAGTGAAACCTAAATATAAAAAACTGCTACTGTAGACGAACGCTTCAAGCTAGAAGAACAAAATTTGGTGAGCCAAGTGGGATTTGTGTACTGATCATTACCACCAAGTATCATCAAGATTGGGTGAAATAATATTTGCTGGTATTTCAGAAACTCGTTATTTCTTAGAAGCTTGGCAACCCCTCTCAATGAAAGTGCTTTACCACAGTCTGTGCCTAGGGCTACTTGAGGAGGAAACAAACCATAGAGACAAAACTGAGAACTCCTTTATTTTGTCAAGTTTCAAAGAGCTACTACAAACCAAGTTTTATTTAGAGTTTAAATTCATCTATCTATATAGGAGAGAACAGAGGGAAGCCTAAATATAGAAACTGCTAATGTAGACGATCGCTTCAAACTAGAAGAACAAAATTTGGTGAGCCAAGTGGGATTTGTGTACTGATCATTACCACGAAGTTTCATCAGGATTGGGTGAAAAAATATTTGCTGGTATTTCGGAAACTCGTTATTTCATAGAAGCTTGGCAACCCATCTCAATGAAAGTGCTTTTCCACAGTGTGTGCCTAGGGCTACTTGAAGAGGAAACAAACCATAAAGACAAAACTGAGAACTCTTTTATTTTTTCAAGTTTCAAAGAGCTACTACAAACCATGTTGGATTTAGAGTTCCAAATTCATCTAACTATATAGGAGAGAACAGAGGGAAACCTAAATATAAAAACTGCTACTGTAGACGAACGCTTCAACCTAGAATAACAAAATTTGGTGAGCCAAGTGGGAGATGTGTACTGATCATTAGCACCAAGTACCATCAAGTTTGAGTGAAAAAATATTTGCTGGTATTTCTGAAACCTCGTTATTTCTTAAAGCTTGGCAACCCATCTGAATGAAAGTGCTTTTCCACAGTGTGTGCCTAGGGTTACTTGAAGAGGAAACAAACCATAGAGACAAAACGGAGAACTCCTTTATTTTGTCAAGTTTCAAAGAGCTACTACAAACCATGTTTTAATTTAGAGTTCCAAATTTATTTATCTATAGAGGAAAGAACAGAGGGAAACCTAAATATAAAAACTGCTACTGTAGACGAACGCTTCAACCTAGAAGAACAAAATTTGGTGAGCCAAGTGGGATTTGTGTACTGATCATTACCACCAAGTATCATCAAGATTGGGTGAAAAAATATTTGCTGGTATTTCGGAACCTCGTAATTTCTTAGAAGCTTGGCAACAGCTTTTCCACAGTCTGTGCCTAGGGCTACTTGAAGTGGAAACAAACCATAGAGACAAAACTGAGAACTCCTTTATTTTATCAAGTTTCAAAGAGCTACTACAAACCATGTTTTTTTTAGAGTTCCAAATTCATCTATCTATATAGGAGAGAACAGAGGGAAACCTAAATATAAAAACTGCTACTGTAGACGAACGCTTCAACCTAGAATAATAAAATGTGGTGAGCCAAGTGGGACTTGTGTACTGATTATAAGCAACAAGTATCATCAAGATTGGGTGAAAAAATATTTGCTGGTATTTCGGAAACTCGTTATTTCTTAGAAGCTTGGCAACCCCTCTCAATGAAAGTGCTTTTCCACAGTCTGTGACTAGGGCTACTTGAAGAGGAAACAAACCATAGAGACAAAACTGAGAACTCCTTTATTTTGTCAAGTTTCAAAGAGCTACTACAAACCGTGTTTTATTTAGAGTTCCAAATTCATCTATCTATATAGGAGAGAACAGAGGGAAACCTAAATATAAAAACTGCTACTGTAGACGAACGCTTCAACCTAGAATAACAAAATTTGGTGAGCCAAGTGGAAATGTGTACTGATCATTAGCACCAAGTATCATCAAGATTGGGTGAAAAAATATTTGCTGGTATTTCGGAACTCGTTATTTCTTAGAAACTTGGCCATCCCTCTCAATGAAAGTGCTTTTCCACAGTTTGTGCCTAGGGCTACTTGAAGAGGAAACAAACCATAGAGACAAAACTGAGAACTCCTTTATTGTGTCAAGTTTCAAAGAGCTACTACAAACCATGTTTTATTTAGAGTTTTAAATTCATCTGTCT